>NW_021939395.1:1013965-1094292 GCF_001715985.3 Manacus vitellinus
TGGGGGGGACCTCGCCGGGCGGAGGTGGGAGGGCCACCCCCGTGGAGACCCAGCAATGTGCCTCTGCCTGCCCAGAGCTGCCTTCTCCCTCCAGGATGAAGCTCGGCCCTTCCCATCCATCCCCTGGGAAACCTCTTCCCCTCGACGTGCCCCCCCCCCTCCCCAGCCTGGCCTGTTAAACCCATAATTAATGGCCGATCCTGATTTACATTAAACAGTGGGAAGCCACAGTTCATCCTGCATCCTCCTCACGAGCTGCTCTCTCATTTACAGCCAGTCCAAAGTCATGGATGCTGGGATGGATGCTGCCATCCTTCCAAGTTCCTGCAGCCCCAGGCACTGGGGGGGACTGGGCATTGGCACATCTACAGCTGCTGGAACACCAGGGGTTCCCACAGGGGACAGCAGCTGTGGGAGCCCAACACTCCTTCAGCTCCAAGGGCCATTTTTCCAATGGCTGGGGCTGGGGTGGCAGGAAAGCTCCTGGAGCTTTCCTCTCATTGATGCAAAGGGAAATAACCTCACAGGCAGCTGCCTCTGTGATCCCAGCTGCCGTTTCACCCACCCGTTCATCTCCCCAGATGTTCCCTGTACCCCCCCACCTCCATCTGCCCTGGGAGAAGCCCACTCCAGCTGGGACACCTCCTGGGCACCTGGAGAAGCCCTTGTCCTCCTGCTGCCGGCCAGGTCTGGCACCCCATGGCACCCTATTCCCTGGCCCAGGCCTCAGGAAGGATCCCACCCAGCTCCCAGCAGGATTCAGGGTTTTTTCCCGGCCACCAGACACCAACTGGGCCATGACCCACCTGAGCTCCCCTTGCCCCGGGTGGAGGAGAGCAAAGCCCCCCCAGCCCCTGCCCTTTGGAGTCACAGGCTCGCTTTTCCTCCTGGCTCAGCTTCCTTACAAAGAGCTCAGAGCCACAGCAAGAGCCAATTTCCAGCAGGAACCTGGCTCTGGGCTCGCTCGGGAGGATTACACCAGGCTGCAGGAATTAAGGGGGGAGCTCGGCTGAAACCGAAGCCTCGCTTGGCCCTTCCCAGCTGAGGCAGCTCCAAGGCTGGAGGTGATCCCTGGGATGGGGACGGGAGCTGCAGGAGACCCAGCAGGATCACCCCAATGCACAGCTTTGTCCCAGCTGTGCCCAAATCCCATCCCTGCACTCCCATCCATGGCCCTGAGGACACGGAATGGGCAGGAAGGCTCAAGCACATCCCTCCATGGGATAGGATGAAGTGATGGGTGCCCAGATCACACCATCCCCAGGACATGTCCACCCTGCAGTCACAGTGTCCTCATTACCCTGTGCTCCCAGGGACAGGGGAGAGGCACAGAGCAACCAAAGAAATGGGGTAAGCCCCCAGTGGGATTCTGAGCTGGCTCAGAGGCAGGAGAAACCCCTGTTAGTGTCCCAGGATTGCTGAGAAACAGGACACCCCAATCCCAGTGGGGTCACAGGCTGGCTCAGAGGCAGGACCCCCCCAGCTCGGCTCCTGGGGTGGCCCCTGCACCAATATTTCCCATTTTCCTCTCACCGAGAAGGAAAATCTCTGTTTTTCCTTCAGACGCCATTCCAGCAGCCAGGGGACCCTCTCCAAGGGTTGTGTTTCAGGAACATTAAAACCTTGCACATAATTAACTGATGTTTGCTGTAGAGCTGTACTTGTGTTCATTCCTTCTTAACGAACAAAAAAACTACTGGATTTATCCTGAAGGTCCCTGTTTTGCTGGGAGAAAGCTTCCTCCTCATCCCTCCATGCTTCCCAGCACGCTCCCAAGGGTCCCTTGACTTTCCCAGCCCTGCAACCTCTCCAGCCCAGCCCTTTCCTCGTGGTTATCCCACCAGGATACCCAAGGAGGTTGTTCACGGGCTGTGTGTGTCCCAGCTGGCTGACCAGGGAAGAGCCTTTTCAGGATGCTGGAAGCCCAGCCAGGGGAACAAGGCTGCATCCATCCCCCTGGCTCTGGGCCTGCCTGAGGAAAAACCTTGGCAGCACGTGAGTCCTTTCTCCGAGCACTTGAGCTCCGCCGGGTCGAGCTCCAGGGAACTGCGGGGCCTTTGTGCGAGCGGGGCTCAGCCCGGCTCTGCTCCGCCTCGGGCACAGATGGCTGCCCTGGCACAGGGACGGGGCTGGCAGCGGCACAGGAACACAGGGAGAGCGCTGGAGCCCGACCTGCTGCCGTGACAGCACCAGCCATGCTCTCTTCCTCCTCTTCCTCCTCCTCCTCCTCCTCCTCCTCCTTCCATCCCTTCCAGCGCCCAGCGCCGAGAGAGACCACCATCCGCATTCCCATCCCCATCCCATCCCCATCCCCATCCCATCCCCATCCCCGTGACAAACAGCCCCCCGGTGCATTCCTGTTATTGCTCTCATTACGGAGCCCGCGGGACTCGTTGCATTCCACGACAGCCTAATGGATCTTCCAGGCTCCTCTCCGTGGAAACCAGGTGCAGGCGAGCGGGTGGATGCGGCAGAAAGCCTGGCTGTGGGAAAAGCCCAGCGCCTCGACCAGGGGAACCTGTTAGTTATTTTGGATATACTGTGGGGAAAACAAGGATAAACTTCCCAATCCTGGCTGCCACAGCTGGCCCAGCCAAGGTGATTCGAAGGAATTGCTGTTATTCAGCCCTTACAGGCTGGGGGGGTTCAGATGCTCCCCTCGGAGCAGAAATGCCGGAGGAGGAGGCTGAGTGGGCTGGGAAGGGTGGCTGGGTCTGGGAATGAGCTGCAGTGATGGGGGAATGGGGTGTGATATTGGAAGGGGAACTTGGGGTACGTTGCCCTGCTCACCCTCAGCCCAGCCGAGATCCAGGGAATCACAGTCAAGGCAGGGAGGAACAGGGGCTGAAGGCACTGGTGCTCCAGCTCTATCCCCGCTGCCACCCAGGGCTGGTTTATCCCATGGATGGGCAGCAGCAACCACTGCTCAGGGCGGGGAGGGAAGCTCCAGGGATGGCAATACCTCGGCAGTGTTGGGAATAGGAGGGCAAGGGCAGGTGGAACTCCAGAGAACCCTGCCAGCACCAGTGCCCCCAGCACGGCCCTGGCACATGGAGCCAATGATCCGGGAACCCTGGGGGTGCCCCTGCCCTGTGCTCCCCACACTAGGGCTCATTCTGAGCCCCACAGCGGCCCTGGGTGGCCTGATGTCCCAGCTCCAGTCGAGCCTGGTCTCAAAGCAGAGCTGGGAGTGCTGTGGATCTGTCATTCCCTGCCACCTCCAAGGTGCTTTGAGTTTCCCATCACTTAACCAGGTCATAAAGGTGCTTCCCATATGAGCTCCCCTTCCATGTGGGTGCCACCCTGGCCATGGCATGTGGCAGTAGCACCACTCCCAGTATCCCACTCCCTCAAAACGCTCCAGCTCTGCTGACCTAGCAGCTGCCCCACTCCCAAGTGGGATTCGGCCAAGGGTGAGTTAATAAACTCGACAGAAAGCTCCTTTATGTGAAATAATTAAAATAACTCCTCCATTCCTGATGGACATCCAAAACCATCAGCAGCTCTGCAGCTTTAATGAACTTTCCAGATCTGGAGGCTCCGGGGTAAGATCCTGCCGATCCCTCCCTGCCAGCCAGCCCTCAGGAGCGGAGCCACTGCATGTCCTCGGCTCCCGTGTCCCCATGGGCACAGGCACTGCGGCCTGACACCCCCTCCCACCACAGCCACAGGTGAGGGTGCTCCCAAGCAAACCCTTCCCAGTCCAGGGGCTTCCACGGGACCTTGCACCAGGGTGGGATCACGGGGAGTGCGGAGGCTCCCAAAACTCCGTGTTTTGGGATGATGCAGCTCCGTTGCACCCCCGCCCCATGGAACCCCCCCTGCAGCAACCTCAGGACACACGTGGAGCACCAGGAGCAATCCTGTGGGTCTGGCAGGGTCCACACTCCTGAGTCCATGTTGATCCCACCCGGAGCAGGGGGGACCTGCCGCGTTCCTGCTCCTCAGCCGGGTGTGGGCTCCAGGAACCTGTTAAAGCACTTCTCCCTCCTCTGGCAGGTCCCGGCACGTTTGGCACTTACAGTTCTCCCTTCGGGCATCAGGGACCAGTGAAGCTGTTTAAAATTAAAAGTGTTATTTCATTCCCACTGGGATCAAAGCACGCAGAGAGGGAGGATTTTCAAACCAGCAAACCACATTTGAGCACCGCTGGTGCACCCAGGGCCCCCCCAGCCCGACCCCCATCCCGGCAGTCCCTGCTCGCTCCAGCAGACTCTTGGCATGGTCCCAGTGGCTCTGGTTGTGCTCAAGAACCAGCCCCTTGAGCCCAGGGTTTGTGTCCAAGGGGAGCTGGTGGCCTCAGAGGAGCCTCTGTCTCCTCAGGGACAGAACCACGGAATCAGAGTCATTTGGGCTAGAAAAGACCTTTAAGATCACTGAGTCCAACCGTATCCACTGAGTACCCAACCATATCCATCCACATCCACTCCTAAAACCATTGAGTCCATCCAACCCTGAGTCCACGCTGCAAATATCGGACAAAAAACTCCAAACTTTGCTGCTGACCAAACCAAACCCAATAGATCCCTCCAGGACATGCCAGTGAGGATCTGCACCAGCCAACTCTTCCCAGTTCTCTTCAGCCCAGGCTGTGGCTGTTCAAAACACAACCTGGGGCAGGAAAAAAGCACACAGGAGACAGCCGAGATTCCATAGGAAAAAAACCCTTTTATTTAACAATATATCAGGTTCCATCACGGCTCCATGGAGTTCAGCTGCCACAGAGCTGGTTACCGATGCCGATGATATGCTACTGGGAGGGAGAGCTGGGAGAAGGTGAAAGGAATCAAACCGAGGA
Source organism: Manacus vitellinus (assembly GCF_001715985.3). NCBI lineage: Eukaryota > Metazoa > Chordata > Aves > Passeriformes > Pipridae > Manacus > Manacus vitellinus. The sequence continues at coordinate 1,018,764 of NW_021939395.1, forward strand.
ACATGACACGAAGAAAGAAAATCTGTGGTGCCAGGGAGCACGGCCGAGGGGATCCCGGCACCACCGGAGCCCCACCGGGAGCCCAGGAGGATCAACCAGCGCGGGGATGCCGAGGCCTGATCCGGGATGTGCCCCTGCCCGGGAGCAGCCGCTCCCCGAGGAGGTGCTGGCACAGAGGGGCCTCGTTCCCTCCGTGCCCGGCATCCCAAACCATTCCTGCATGACCAAAGCCCCATCCCGTGTGCCCCACACGGGCACCGGCCGCATCCGGGCTCCAAGCCCACATCACCTCTCGGCTAACGGCAGCGGAGGATGGACAAGGGAACCGGCAGCCCGGATGCTCCGGTGAGGCCGTGGCACAGGGCTGGGCAGCAGCCCTGCGGCTGGTTGATCGTGGGGACAGTCCCCCCTCGGGACACGGGACGGATGTGACGCTGTGGGATGTGGACGTGGTCACAGCTCTGAAATGTGGGAGCGTGGTGCGGATGTGCTGGTGTGAGGCACTGCTGGGATGCAGGGAGGGACGTCCATCCCTGCTCCAGTGCCTCTGGATCCTCCAAGGACCCCTCTGCCAATATAATGCAGATCCCAGTCCAGCTCCTGTGAGCCACTGGGAGGACTGGGAGCTCTCAGCTGCCTTCCGGCTGCCCACAGGGAAGTGCCAGGCATGCCGGTGACACCAGAGGTGGCTCTGGTGGGCACGGCCACCTCCCTGTGGGCAGGGACCCAAGGTGGGCAGGGCTGAGGAGGAACAACCCAGCCCAGGCACCAAGCAGAGACGAGGCTACGGTGTGCTGGCAGTTGGCAGATGGAAAACAGGGATAGTTAGGAAAGGAATCTGCATCAGGAGCAGCTCCACAGGCCTGGAAAAGCAGAGCAGGATCTCAGGATGTTGCACTGAGTTCTGCATCCCCAGGTTGGGTTTTTTTTGGTTAAAGATAAATAAGGAGATAAATTTGATGCTCCTTTAGGTCACCGTGTGTCATCGAGTCTCTGCCTGTGCCCAGGTCGGGGCTCAAAGCTCTGCCCGGAACCAGGGCAGCCAGAAACTCACTGGGAATGAGCCAGGTCTGACCTGGAAACAATGGAATAGAATCCCAGACTCCCAGTTTCCCTCTCTGCTTGGAGCCCATCCGTTCCCGCATTATATTGAGGGCACAGCCCCCCAGTGCCGCCCCCCAGCAGCCCCCACACCAGCACAGCCCGTGGGCTCCAGCGCTGAGCACTATGACAATGTTTTACACCCGTTCTCGTGGTTAAAATTTCTTTTTTTTTCTTTTTTTTTTTTTTTTTTTTTAAGTTCTCATTTTGTTTTTCTAAGAAAAAGCAACCAGAAAATAATTCGGAGTTTATACAAAACATCTTTACATTATTTCTTCCAAAAAAGACTAGTATTTACACAAACAAAACGGGGAGGAAACAAAAAAAAATTAAAAAAAAAAAAAAAAAAAAAAAAAAAAAAAAGAAAAAAGAAAAAATCAACCAAACTTCAATACTTTCCATGAAAAGAACCCGAGGGACACACTCTGATCCAGGACCCAGCAGCCTGAGGTGCTCGACAAAAACCAAGAGTTCTGATTTCACCCTTTCTTCACATATTTACAAGGTTTTCCAGCTGTTCCCAGCAGGAGCTGGACTGATGGGGACGTCAGCTGGGGATGGCCACTGTGGGAAGCCACCAGCACTGTCAGATCACTTTTGGTACAACCCGTGGCCAGATTCCGTCCCATCATCTGCAAAACCAAACCAAAACTACATTGTCCCTCTCCTGCCCCTCCACTCCGGCCGCTGCTCCCAAGGGATTCCACTGTCACTGTCACCGCTGCCACCACCGCCCAGCCAGGGCTCTGCCACTTTGGGAACCACAGGCCGAGGTTTGGCAGACGGGAAAAGGAAAGGGGGATTTTTTTAAGACACAATTTTCTGGGATTTCCAAGAGCAGATCCCATTCCCCAGCAGGGAATGAATGGAGTGTCCTGGTGGGGATGGTTCTCGGGCCAGGGTGGGCAGCACTGGCACGGATGCCATGGAAAAGAGAGGGACGGAAGGTGCTACGTGGGGAAAAGCAGTGGGGGAACAGGGAGAGGGGCAGGGCAGGGAGGAGCACCCACTGCAGCTCATCCCTCCCTAGGGAAGCAGCTGGTTTGGGGCCCTGGAAACCAAATCACCTCGGGATGCTGAGGGCAGGAGGAGAGCTGGGACACCCTGCTCCGCTCCAGCCCGAATTCCTGCCTTAGAACACCACAAACCCAACAATGTGACACCCCAGGATGCTCCCATCCCGCTGGGGGCCAAACCCCAGTGCAGCACCCGAGCCACCAGAACCCCCGAGTCACCGGACACCCCGAGCCATCGGGACCCCTGTCCCTGCTCTGCCCCCCCACCCCTGCCCACTCCTCGTCAAGGCACTTTAGCAGAGCAGCTCCCTCGCTCTTTGGGCACTTCCTAACACGGGATTTGGGGCCCTGGGGACAGGTGGGAACAGCCCAGGCGGAGCAGCCCTGCTGGCCCCACTCCTGCTCCCTGAGCAAAAGCAGCTACTGCTGGAAGGAAAAGAAAGTGAGGAAGGGGGGACAGCCAGAGGACAGGTGGGTGACAGGGCACAGCCAGCTCCACCATGCCCACTGGCATTGGCCACAGCGCCAGCAGGTCCTCCCAGGAAGAGGAAGCAGGGAATGATCCCACCAGAAAAGCTCAACCCTGTCCAGTTTTAGGCAGGAGATGGGCAAGGCAAGGGTGGGGGAGCCCGGGCTGTGGGACCCCGAGGAGGTGGCAGGACAAGGACACTCCTGTGCCAGGAGCAGGGTGGGGGGACAGGCATGGCAAAGGCTGGTCCCCAAAGCAGGTCTCACCAAGGGGCATGGAAAAGCCTTTGGCTCAGCTCCCAACCAAGTCAAGCCTGGTACTCCAGACTCCTGGGGGGCTTCCAGCCCCAAGTGCCGGCCTCCTCCTGATACCTCCGGCATGAGCTGTGGGTCGGGAACATTTGTTTTCCAGTTTTCCCTTCCAAGGACAACCTCCCACAGCATGCCCAGCTTGGGGGTTCTGCAGCTACCCCTGCCACCCCCTACTTTGCTTCCAGCAGGCTCAGCTCCAGCCCAATGGAAACCCAAAGGCTTTTCTCCACAGTGGGATGCTCCGGAGGGGTCGGGAAGGGCTGCCGGGCCACAGCTGCTCCGCACGGGGCAGGAGCCCCGGCCCCTCACGCACTGAATGCTTGAGACAGGGTGTAGATAGAATATTTTTTTTTCTTTCTTTCTTTTTATAAAGAGACTAAAACAAGAGTCAACAGCTACGAACACAAAGGTTTCCAGGGGCAGCGGCGGGAGCGGGACGTGCCCCGGGGCCGGGGGGACGGCGTGCTGGAAGGAGGCGATGGCGTGTGCCCGAAGGCGGCGGGCCGGAGTCCCGCCCGGAATTCACAAAAATAAAAATGTTACAAAAAAATTAAAATAATTATAATAATAATAATAGTAGTAGTAGTAAATCGGGTTTGCCAGCTTCCTCCCTGCACAGTTGTCTGCATCTTGGCACCGTGGCAAAGCTTCCTCCTCCTCCTCCTCCTCATCCCCCCGCGGCCGCTTGCTGCTCCTCGGACATGGCCCCGGCGTCGCTCCAGGCTCCCGACCCCCGCGGCGCCGGCACACGGCCACTTCGGCAAGGACGAGGGAAAATCCAGAACCGAAAAGGGGAGGTGGAGTCTCCGGGTTTGCCAGCGGTGTCCCGAGCACGGAAAGGCACGGCGCCTGCCCCCACGGCCGGCCACAGTCTGGAGAAGAAGAGGAGGAGGCTGAAGGCTCACCCTCGAGTCTCGGGATTACAAAAGCTGAGAACTACAAAACTAAATACAAAGGGGAGAATCAGCACGTGAGCGTGAGCCATCCGCTCCCCGGCGCAGCCCCGGCGCTGCCCCGCCGTGCCGGGGGGTCGTTTCGCTTCCTCCCTCCGGCGCCAGCCCGGGCGGGCGGCCCCCGCGCCCGGCGCTCCCGCGCTCCTGCATCGGCCGTTCCCAGGCTGCTCCTCACACCTTGTAGTAAATGTTGGCTGGGCTCTGCGGGGGCATCTCCTGCACGATGTAGACGGGGTGCCCGTAGTCCCCGCTCACCTTCTCGTAGTGCGGGCAGTAGTTGTTCTCTGTAGTCCGTAAGGGGATGATGATGTCGCTGGGCTCCGAGCCCGCGTTCCCACTGCATTTCGGGCTGGCCAAGGTGCTGAGGGACAAGGCTGCGGCTCGCTGCTGCGTGTGCTTCCGGTGCCGCTTGCGGATCTTGATCAGGAGCACGACGAGGAAGATGATGATGAGGATGAAGATGACGCAGCCGGCACCGATGGCCGCGAACACGGCCACCTTGGAGCTCAGGAAGCCATCGCTGGGACCTTGGGTCTCCTGGCCATCCTGGTTGACAGAGCCTGCAAGGCAAAGGGAGAGGGGATTCAGACCCTGCCAGGTAGCCAATTCTGTGCTCTGTCCGTGCATGGATCACATATCTGGAGCAGGTGGATGAGTCGTCCATTGGACCCCTCTCTGCCCCCCAAACATAGCACAACATCCGTGCCTCCAGGGAGGGGAGCAGACCCCTCACCACCTTCCCACCCCAGTCAAACCAACACATCTCTGGGAAGGACTGGGCAGGACCCTGAGTATCCGCAGGGAGGGGAATCATGTGTCCTCTCCCTCACTCCACATCACTGCTCCCACTTTCCATCTGCCACTCTATGGAGCAGAGCATTGCTCGTGTCCAGGTGACCATCAGCCTGCACCCTGGGAGCCCTTGCTCTCCAAAACCAACCTGGATGTCCTGGTGAAAGTGGGCCCTGACACCCGGAGCCCTCTAATATCCAATTATTGACCCCAGGGCCAGGGCAGCCACAGCTCCTGAGTGGGAGCTGATCCAGGTGGGAAGAAAAAAACAACTCGTCCCTGCTCTGTCTTGTTTCATTTTGCTCTCAGCAGGGTCAGGAACTCAGGAAACCATCTTCAAAGGGCTCTCACATGGACTCAGCTCACAAACCCAAGGACCTCACCTCCTCCAAGCACTCTCAGATGCACAGTGAGGAACAGATGGGCAGCGAGGAGGAGGAGGAGGAAGAAGAGTGCTGAAACAGCACTTCCCTGCAAAGCTCCTGCCAGGAGCTGGGATAACAAACCCAAGCTGCTCCACACCACAGTCAGGCTGTGCCAGGCCTGAGGGTCCCTGGGCTGGGGCAGGAGCTGCTGTGAGCAGCAGGGATGGCAGAGACGGGTACAATGCTCATGGGAAACCCATCCAGATCCTTGATCCAGAGAGTCTGGTATCCCTGAGATCCATGCAACAAGGCCAGCATCCTCCAGCTGTAAGACAGAGCCCCATCCCTCTGCAGGGGTCCCTGGGAAACCCACCCGGCTTGCCGGGCTCCTCCACCGCCGGGATCTTGCTGCGCGGGCTCTGCGTGACCATCTTCACCGTGTCGTCCGACTCCTTGCTCGGCCGACTCGTCGTCAGCTGCTCTGGGATCACCGCGTTCGGATCTGGGAATGGGGAGGGGAGGGATGGATGAGAAACCTCAATTCAACCTGAATGGTAGCAGCTTGTTCTGCCCCTAAAGAACAACTGCCCCTAAATCCTGGCTGCTCCCACAGGGCACAGGAGTGATGGGAGATGCTGAGAGCAACCGAGCAAGGCTGAGCTGCTCCAGGGCTTGTGGGAAGCAGGTCCCCACCCTAATTCCCTGGTTTTCTCTTTTCGGAGCTCCTGTGCGTGGGCTGGGGCAGGTTTCTTGCTCGGGCAGGGGGAGGAAGGGAAGGGCAGGCAGGAGGCCAAGGCTGCAGCACAGCTTTGCCTGTTTATTATAAATATTGGCCCCAACGTGCAAACACAATAATGAGAAGCAGAATCGGGAGCTGTGCATCTGAGTCGGGGCCGAAACGAGCCCGGGGCATGGCTGGGGCTGGGAGGCAGCTCAGCATGGGGAGCAGGAGCTCCAGGAGAAGAGCCCATGGTGATACCCCTGGTGTCCCACTGCCACCAGTGACAGCTGAGAGCTGCCAAGCCCAATCTCTGACCCCTGCCCAGCTCCAACCCCTCCTCGGATACCCGGGAAGTCACGAGGGCACTGCCTGTGCCAGCCCCTCCCCAAGGCACTCGCACAGCTCGTGGGTTCCATGCCAAGTTCGCTTCCCACTGGGACACGGACCACGAGGTGACCGGGAACAATCACTCCCTTTGAATCCCAGTGCTCTGCACATGTGTGATATTGGCAAGAGAAAAAAGGGAGGAGAAAAGATCCTAAAAATGGAATTCTGCTGAACTAACCCGGGCTCCCGGGAGCAGCTGGTGTGGCCTCAGCTTCCCTGGAATCCTGAACCACCCCCAGAGCAGCACAGGGACCCCAGCTGAGGGGCAGCAGGAGACCCCAGGGCGCGGCAGGACTCACCCTGCCCCACTTTCATGACAATCTTCATGGAGCGCGTCTGGCAGACCCCTCCTTCCCGGTTCTCCAGGCCATCCAGCGTCCCATTGGAAGTGGCTGCAAGAAAAGAGAGGGAATGTTATAGGAAGTTCCTGGGAGAACAGGCGGGCAGGCACCCACTGTCCCCTGGCACCACTGTGCAGGTCCGATTCTCCATGGGCACCACCAGGCAGGTCCCCGCTGTCCCCTGGCACTGCCAGGCAGGTCCCTGTTGTCCCCTGGCACTGCCAGGCAGGTCCCTGCTGTCCCTAGTCATGTCCCCGCTGTCTTCTGGCACTGCCAGGTCCCAGTTCCCCCCCAGCACCTCCCACCTGAACCCACATTACAGCCACATTTTCACACCCCAGTCTGGAGCCCACTGAATTCCCAGCTCCTGCCCCTTCAAAGCTGCCTGCAGCAGTGAGGACGTGATCCCTCCAGCTTCCCCTCACTGCCACATCCACACAAGTGAGCCATTCTCCCTGCCTGCACCCTCCTCCCCCTTTAATTCCTGGATAATTTCCTTTGCTCCTGGTGCAGAATGGGAACACTTGCATATGCACAGTTTAAATTATACATCTCTAATTACACCCTGTGCCTCGGTGAAGAATGTAAACTCAGAGCCCCAGTGGGCTCCAGGGGCTCTAATTGCAGGGCAGAAGTCACTTAAATTCACATTAACTTTTCGCTGGAGCCGGCACAGATTCTGAAGCCTTTGGATCCTGCGGGAGCGCAGGGAACCGCACAGCTCCTGCTGCCATCCCGCAGGGAACAGCCCCACCCTCCAGCCCTCTCCCCACAGTGGGGAAAGCTCAGGGCAGGGGGGACAGGAGAGATCAAAAACCCAAACCAGGAGATTGCAGAATTAAGCACCTAAAGGGCAGATTCTGCTGACCACACTCAAAAATCTGGTTTTTGACCCCAAAAGGGCCCTGGACACGGACGCTGTGCCAGGTGTGGAGCAGCGCTGGCACACAGCCAGCCCTGCCCAGGGATCACAATGGTTCCCAAACTGGCACCTCCATCCATCGTGGCATCCCAGTGCTCCACCAAATCCAAGCACAGGGATTTATTCACCCAGGGAAGCAACAAAACCCAGGCAGAGCTCAGCAAAGGCGTCGGGAATGCGATGCGACGGAGAATCACGGAGCTACGGGGATAGTTTTCCAGACACAAGGCAGGACTTGGCCGGCACGGCGCAGCCAACACCTACCCAAGCCTCAACACCAAAGCTCAGCCCCGGGGTTTCAGGTTCCCTGCACAGCCCAATTCCTGCCTCCATCCTGCAAAAACGGGAGTGTGGGAGGGCAGGTGTCCAGTGGAAATTTGGGATGAATCCATTGGACCCTGCTGGGTGTCAGTGAGGGGATAGGAAGAGGCTGGAGTACAGAGCAAGGTCATCCTTCCTCACTCCCCTTCCCACAACAGGACCCTCGGGTGTCTCCATGAGCCTCCACCCTGGGTTACTCCAGAAAGCACATCCAGATCCCGCTGGGAAGCAGTTCCAAGTCCATCAGCTCTTTCCAAACACCTCTGTGCAATCCAGGCTCTCATCTGAAGCACCAGTAAATGTTTTACTAATCACAAAGTCCTTGGGCCGAGTTCTCTCCTCTCCCACGGCCCCTGGGATGGAGCTGTGCATCCAGGCAGCTGGGATCCGCTGGCGGGTGATCCGACGGGAGCACTGTCAGCACAAATCCCCACACAAACGCCTGGGAATGCGGAGGAAGGCCCCCAACAGCCCGCTCAGGCTCTTCAGAATCCAACCAGGAGGGGCCTGACCTCAGACTCCCCATAAAAACATCTCGGGGAGAGAACGCCAGCAGAGAGTACAACAGCTCAGTTGTCCCAGGCCAGAGGCACTGGTCTGGGGGTGAAATAAGTGGATACATCCCAGCTCACAGCACTGAAGCTGCTCCATGAACAGCTTCCCACCTTCCCAGCTCCATGTCACAGGTTGCTCCATGTCAAAGAGGTTCATCCATTCGGGGAGAACGGGGCATTCTGTAAAAACCAGGCTCTGCGAGGCCACATGAGTCTTGTTTATAAATAATTACCTAATTATATCAAAACGAGGTACAGACAAATCGTGGCTCAAGTGTGGAAGCCAGGAGATCCCACAAAGGCAGCAGTGACAGGAGACAGCAGTTCCTCCAAATAACTACAGAGACGCTGTGTCTGGATACAACAAAAACATTAAAGGTCCAAAGAGGACAGAGGGAGCAGCTGGAGTCACAGGGACGGAAGCTGAAGCCACAGGGATGGCAGCTGGAGCCACAGGGATGGACAAAGGGACACAGCTGAGCATCTTCCTTCCCGCCCCACACACAGGACTTGGGCACGAAGGTTCTTCTTGTTCTGCTCGTGTTAATGATGAGGGAGAAAGTAGCTTTGAGAGGGAACCACCTGGAAAAACTAAGCAGTTGCTTGAGGTAATGTAAAAAGGAGCAGCTAGAAGGGCAAAACACTTGTAAAACCCACAGTGATGGTCTTGGAATGGCCTCTGGAAACAAGGACATGCTGCCACGCTCCATATAAATCCACAATGGGGCAGAGCAAAGCTGGATGCTCCACACGGCTGGCTGGGCTTCCAAAAGTCAAAATTCCAAAATCCATCCCAATGGTGAAGAGTCCAATGGCTGGTGGGTTTGATATGAACACGCAGGACAGAGGGATGTGCTGAGCAGCAGGTCCAGCAGGGCAGGGGCTGTGGCTGGGGGTCCCCAAGGACCCAGAGGTGAAGGCTCCTCCAGCGTGGTTCCCTGTGAAGTTCAGCCATGGAGAGCTGGTCCTCCCACTCTGTTTCCTGCTCTCCCAGTGGAAGAAGCCCGAGCAGAAGGCTCCAGGATCAGGTCAGCCCAGGTCCAGTGAAGACATGGGATCCAGGAGGCACTCGATGGATTCCCGTAGTGCCTGTGCCACTCGTTCAGGGTGAGCGCAGGTGACACCCCCAGTCCTCAGCTGCCCATGGAATCCAGTGTCAGCAAACCCACAGGAACACTGGGGGAAAAGGTTAAATCCACAGGCACAGCAGCAGCTGCAGGAGAGGTGGGAGAGCCCTGAGCTGGAGAGAGGAGCTGCAGGGAGGCAGCAGGAGGCAGAGCTGTGACACCACGGAGGGACCAGGCAGGGAGTTGGGAATACCCAGGCAATAGGAAATGGCAGGTCTCAAACAACACTGTCACCTCCACTCACCACAGGAGCGAGGCTCGATCCAGCTCCAGTGACAATGAGTGTACAGGAGCATTTTCCAGCCCTGTTACACTCTGGAGGGATTCACGGGTTGGCTGTAGGGCTGGGAGAGCAAAAACAACCTCTGGCCAGGTGACTTCCACTGAGAGCAAGGCCTCTCCCAGCCCCCAGAGCCATCAGATGCCTTTCCCTAATGGAGCATTAAGCCCCTCTGGTGAGTGATGAGGATTTACCAGTGATACCATTAACCATGTAATTGCTTGTCAATTTAGAGATGCTCAGCCACCATGGAAGCACAGACAGGACCTCCACTCCTGGCATTCCTCACACCAAGTCCAGCCTCATGACACACACCAGGAGCCAGGATAGATGACTGAGAGCCCCCACAACCTCTTAGTCCCATCTCCAAGCAGGCGATGGCATGTGCTCTTGCATCTCACTGCTTCCCCACACCAGCACTCAGTGTTACCAAAGCTTTTCTTCTTCCCCTCAAAATATTTCAGAGGAGAACTCGGGTTTTGGCAGATGGGAGACGCTGGAAGTAATACCTGGCAGGAGATGAAGGCAAGGGTCTCTTAAATGGTCAGCCTTGGATAGAGCGAGATGTTTGGTTTCTCTCCTGGATTCCCTCTAGCAGGGCTGCGTTATGATTTGGGCCCCAAAGCACAATTAATGTGCTGAGACTGTAGCGAATCCAAGTCTCTTTCCTTTTATTGCTCTTAATCACTCTTCCATCTGTGCACCACAGCCCTGCTCCAGACCCAGCCAGGCACGGTGTGGCCGCAGCCCGGACGCCTCCCCCAAGCCCCCCTTACCTCCAGACCTGCATAAGGTTCGTGTTTCCATCACTTTAGGTGAGGTGACTGCATCCCACCGGTGCCCCGCAGCCTGACCCCAATCCCAACAGAGCTGAGGGACCAATCCTGGCAAGGGGCAGCTGGTGCAGAGCAGCCTTGACTCAGCCAAGACACTCGTGCCAGGCTGAAAGACCCTCCTGGCACAGGTGAAGACCTTATGGGTCACCCTGGAGATATGTCTCACACATCTCCAGTGTGCTCCAACACCGCCACAGATCCTTGCAGGAATCCACAAACACTCTACTTAAAATAAAAATCCATCTCCTGCCACCTCCCCTCTCCTCCGGGTTCTTCAAGTTGTTTTATGTCCCTTGGTGCTGACACAGAGGTGCTGCACTGGCGCCCAATCCATCACGGGCACCGAGCTCCCTCCTCCCCCATCCCAGCCAGGGCTGGCACCCCAGGGGACACGGAGCCACTTCCAGGTCACCGAGCAGAGGCTGCACACAAACTGCTTGGGGCCTCCAGAGAGCACGGCTTGGTTACAGCCCCTTCTCCTCCTCCTCCTCCTCCCTGGCAGCAGGGACACGCAGCCCCCACTCACGGCATCCCGTTATTATTTGTATTAATATCACTATCACTGCTACTTCCTCACTGCCCTGCTGTGGGGAGATGAGCCCCCCATTTCATGCACATGCCCCCACCCCACACACCTCCCCCCACCCTGCACACATCTCCCCAGCCCTTTCCATGAGCTCCAGCACATTGGCTGGGGGGTTTGCCAGGCCTGGGGCAGGGGCTGTGTGGGGGGAGCCCACCCCACGCTGTCAAGCTGCCAGCGGGGCCGGCAGCAGCTTTCCAGCCTTCCAGCCTTCCCGAGGCAGCTGCGCCGGGAAGGGGCCCTCCGGCCCCCGAAACGTGTGTTTGAGCCAGCCCGGCCCTGTCCTGTCCCCGCTCGGCACAGAAGGTGCAAGGCTTGGGTTTCACACACCCTCCTGCCAGCTCCAGAGCTGCTCCAGAGCTGCTCCAGCCGCCCGGTCCAGCATGGAAAGAGGAGGCTGCTCCTCGAGCACCGCTGACCCCAGGAGTGGCCCCATTGCTCACTGACCTGGCATCAGGGGCACTGCCGGCCCATGCAGCCAGCACCAGTGCCATGGAGCCAACCGGGATCGTTCTGTCCCTCCCCATCTGTACTGGGAAGGTGAGGGAGCCCATCCCTGCAGTCACTCTGCAGACAGCCAGTGGAGCCCTGGGAATCTGGACATCCCAGCCCACACTCCTGCTCCAGCAAACACAGTGGGAAAATCCCCAGTTCAAACGCACTGCTGGAAATGGGAATGAAAATCGTCACAGAGGGTCTGGCAGGGATGGGGTTCCTCTCCCCCTGTCCAAGGCCAGCACCCCCAAAATCAAATTAAAAGGTTAAATTAGCCCCAATCTTTATAGGGAGTGGAGGGACACGCACAGTGCAGGGCTGGCAGTGTCAGCCAGTGACAGGGGAAAGAAGAAGGGAGGAGAACACACACCACACTCATCCTCACCTGCTACAGCTCCACTCTCTCAACATACTTTCCTGGGGCAAAGGGAGAACAACAGCAAACACTTTCACTTAAGTGAAAACCTAATTTCCCATTAAATCAGCTTTCTGGTGGAAAATTATAACCAACCCTAATTAGTATCATAATTAAGAGTCACTGTTATATTGCAGGGAACCTCATCCAGGCCGAAAAGCACATCTTGGCTGCAAGACCACAGCTTGCTGACTCTCTCACAGGCCCTTAAGCAGCAGCACTGCAAGCTGTCCATGTGGATGAGCCGTGGAAGCATCATCCATTTCTGCCCTGCTCCCTGCCCAGCACAGGGGGAACATGGTACTAAATAAACCCTTTGTCTCCAGGTCTATCCACCCCTTCCACAAAAACTACGTGTTGCTGGAAGAGGAAGATGATTTGTGCAGATTCTGTGGTCGCCCCAAGCAACTGGTTACAGGTCAGGAAGAAAGTGCCACGTAATTCCCCACCTGATGCTCTGCCAGAGTCATTTGTGGGCCCCGCTGGGAGCAGGAGGGGAGGAAAGCACTTATTGCCTTTTAACAGGGTGTAAATCTCTCCTGTTAGGTAGGAAAACATCTGCAAGATGACTCAGAAATCCCTTGGGAAGGGGATGGGGATGGACAGTGCCATCCTTAACGCCAGCTCCTCCCCACATGGAGCCAACGCTGCCCCCAAGACCACTAAGGGCTCCATCCTCGCTCCAGTGGCTCAGAGAAAACTCCAGGTTATCAGGGATGGAGAGGCTGATTCATGTGCAAATGTTCTGGAAGCTCCAGCTGCCTGGAGGAGGTGCCCTGCAGCAGGCAGGCACAGGAGCTCTGGGAGGAAACCCCACTGCAATTAAAGGCAAACTTTGCATAAGCATCAGGAACCTGCTGGAAGTGGGGAGGTGACATGGGTGCAACTCCTGGCCCAGAGATGCAAATAATCCCATGGCTGGGAGAGGAGCCAGCCCAGGCACTGCTTCTGCTGTGGTCATGCACCCACAGGAGCCCAGCTTGGAGCAGGATCACCCTTGGCTCCCAGTGCTTCACCCCACAACAGCTGGAGCAGGAGCTCACTGATCCACTGCTCCCAGGGAGCACACATGGCAGGACCCCAGGCTGGTCTCAGCCCTCTGCTCCAGGATACCAGCAAGGCACCAAACGGTCTCCAGCAACACCCTGAGCTGCAGGATTTAGACATTTCCAGTACATGCCAAATAAGCCCCTGATTATCCAGACAAGGACTTGCCCTCTTGCTGAGTAATGGTGGAGGAAGGGGCCTCTCTGGCCCCCAACTTGGGGAAGATCCCACTGCAGAGGGGGGAGCAGCTGTGCCCTGATCCTGCTGCTCCTGCAGCCGCCTCTCCCTGAGCTGTGTAACCCCTGCTCTGCACTGCCAGGGGGGATCAAAGAGCACAGCCATTACACAGCAGCAAGAAAACCAGCAGTCTCAGGGCAAAGAGGCTTGGAATGGAGAGTGACACCAATCCACTCTGGAAAGGTGAGATGCCAGAGGTGCCTCACACCGCTGGGCAGCCCTGCCTGCACGGCTGGTCTGGTCCAGAGGTGGACAAACACAGATCTTTAGAAATTAGGCATGGAAAAGGACCCAGTACACACTGTCATGGACCCTTCCACACCAGGTTAGAGCTGTAGTGGTCCCTACAAGCCTCTTCCCCGCACTTTGGCAGCTACGGGAGCAGTAGAGTGCAATGGGGATCCCAGGGGAAAAGCCCGGGGAGAGGGTCTGGAAGAAGAAGTGGTTATTTTAAAAAACATGCCAAGGAAGTAGCTGCCTGCACTTATCCATGCACAAATCTCCTGGACGCACCAGTATGCCAGGATTTGTTTCAATTCCTTGTCGAGCTGATGGCTGCTTCTGCCTTGAGAGTCTCTTAATTAAAGTTTAATCCAGAAGGAGCCACGTTATCTCTCTTTCGTGTCATGGAGGAAGCCCTCAGAAGTGACCACTGATGAAGAGCCAGATCCACGAATGCCTGTGCAGCTGCAGCTCCAGGAGAAGCCCTGGGATCTCCATGTCCTCCTGCTGCAGATGTGCTGGGGGAGCAGGGGTTGCAAGGGGAGGATGAGGAAGGGGAAGAGAGGATGCACCACAAAAACTACAGGGCTGCTTTGCTGTGGGCCCCCCACCACAGCTGCTGAGGGAGCACTTCTGGGGGGACAGGCAGATTCCCAATGTCCCAGGAGTGGGGGCAGAGCAGGATCAGGCAGGTGATGCAGGGGGAGATGTCACTTCTTCACTGCCATCACCCCTGCACTTCACTACTGCTTGTCACTCTGTTTTCAGGAGCACTGAGGAGTTAAACACGTTTTATTTTCTACTAATGGGTCGTGACAGTGCCAAAGAGACACTCTTGAAAATCGTTTCTGGTGGGGAACAGCATCCTGGGATGCAGGGAGCCCAATTTCCTGGGCAGACACAACCCAGTGGCCATCTCCAAAAGCCTTGGCTGTGCCAGGGCTGCGGGCAGGGCCAGGCTGCCCAGCAGCCAGGGAGTTAAGCGGGCACCGGGACCCCCGGCCGGGTGTTTGTGGCAGGCAGGGCCCCCCGGCCCCAGAGCAGATCAAAGCACAGGGAATTTACCTCCCGGCCGGGTGCAGGACACCGGCCCTTTTGGAGGGGGCTTTTCATCCCTATTAGGGCCATGAAAGGCTGAGCCATGAGATCAGCTGCCAGGGGCTGTCCGGGGACAGTGCTGAGCCGAAAAGGTCAGGAGGGAGGAGGAGAAGAGAAAAGAGGCAGAGGCTTAAGGGACAGGGCTCAACAAAATCGCATTTACTGTGGTCACGGTCTTCAGACAAGGCTCCAAGACAAGGAACCGCATGTTGTCTAAGGGCCATTATTTGGGTTTGACATGTCCAGAGCCCGGCTTTGAAGTCGGGAGTGGGACACGTTAGAGATCCACCGGCTCCCACGCGGCATCTCCCGCAGGAGAGGGTCCCACCCACCCTCTGCCATCAGCTCTCAGCAGGACAGGGACAGAGAGCAAAGCCCCAAAATCAGATGGATGCCACCAGCCTTTGCTTGGCCCAGGTATGTGACAGGTATGGCCAAGGACTTGGCACGCATTTGGGGGAAGAATGAGGAAACCGGTTAATTGGGTTTTTATCAGCAGAAGTTCACAGCTCCCATCATGGCATCAAACAGCACTTGGGCTTTCAACTCACCTCCACCAAACAAGTTGTGGGATGGAAGATGAGGAGCACATGAAAGTGGCCACATTCAAATGCAATCAGCAAAGAGCTGGCAGGCTGACAACCCCCCCAGGCACAGCCCCCATCCCAAGGAACCAGGGAGGAAATTATCAAATCCCAAGGAAGGAGTTCCAGCGGCCCCGCAGACACACGCTGGCACCAGCTAAAGGCTTCCCAAACCAACGGAAGCTGGAGGAGCACAGCCAGAAAGGCAAGTATGGCAACGTGTCCCAAAAAATTCCAAGGGAGGAAGGATGATCCTGGCAGCTGGAGTCCATAGGTGACCCCTCTCTCCACACTGAAAACGCTGACGTAGCGCGGCCCAGGGACGAAGCCGCGTTGCAGCGGCAGCGCTGGTTTACAACAAATAACTCTTGCCAGGTTAAGACTAATTGCATCTAAAAACAGAAATGCAAGACAAGGGGTTTAACGCAACCCTCGGTAATACATCCGCTCCCGCCGGATCCCGCTGCCAAAAAGCGTTAGATTGGATTACGGATGTTATTACATCAAAAATGGATTGAAGGGCTTAAAGACTCCCAATAAACAGCAAACGCATTGGATTTATGGGGAAACATCTACCAGGGCCTCGCTTTTACTTCAGCATTGTCATCAAACAAGGCCTTTGTGCTTTAAAGAGGCTCAGGGGAGAGGTGAGACACTGCAGCCTTGCCAGGGGCTTGCCAGAGGGACAAGTGAGAGATCCAACCTGGAAGAACACCTTGGCACTGCTCACCACATCTGCAAACAGCTGCCTGGAGAGCACCGAAAGGCTGATCAAGGTTTGTCTGGCGGTCTCCATCATCCCACACCCCACTGAACACAGAAGGGGCTTCCAGGACCACCAACAACCCCAAAACCAAACAGAGAACGAACTGGGGAACCGAGTCCGAGGATGGAGCAAGTGCAAGGCTGAAGAACACACCACCAGGTATGTCCCTGCCAGAGCACAGAGGCACCAGCACAGCTGGGCACCACTAACACCCCTCACAGACCTGACTGAGCTGAAGATCATGGAATCATGAAATGGTTTGCATTGGAAGGGACCTTAAAGATCATTCTGTTCCATCCCCCTGCCATGGGCAAGGACACCTCCCACTAGACCAGGTTGCTTCAAGCCCCATCCAATCTGGCCTTGGACACTTCCAGGATAGGGCATTCCAGAGATGGGCTCAGTGACCTTTAAAAGTTCCTTCCAATCCAAACTATTCTTTGATTCTCTGATCCAGAGCTTTGACATGGCAGGGAGCCACACCGGGAGCTCCTTCTCACACCGCCCTGCTGCCAGGACATGGGGATTAATGGATCTCTATCCAGGCACCTCATTACCAGAGATAGTGAAACTGGAGCAAGTTCAAAGAGGAGCAGCAAACGCAATTAGGAGCCGGAGTGAATTAGGAGGGGAGGTGCAGGGAGCTGAACCTGCAGGGCTGGCTGAGCCCTGGCGGGGCCGGAGCTGCCCACGAGCATCCCGGGAGCACAGGCACCAGGGAGAGGGAAGGTCACTCCAGTGGGACACAGACTGCCATGGAAACAAGGAAAATCACCAGAAATCCACAAAACCAAGGCTGAGGAGAAAGGTTGGTATGGCCACACTCTCACACATGTGGCAGGGGACCTGCAGGCCCAAAGCAGGACCCCCACCCCACCTCTAGACAATATCTTCCCAGAAGAGTCCTCAGTTTCCCCCTTCCTGTGTCCTTTTGCTCCTGCCAGCCCAAAATGCAATTGAACAGATAATTTTGAAGCACTGGGATACATTCCTCCCTCCCATTTCAGCCATTCACAAGCCACCAGCCTCTCCACCAGCTCTGCAGGGACAGAAGGCGGAGGAATCACGTGCCTGCCTTGATCAGGATGCTGTGAATGATCCAAACCTCACTGCTGGCCAGGGAATGGCAGGAGAACCTGCATCTACACACCAGTCTGCAAGTACAAACCACCCCGGAGTCCCCATGGATGCTCCCAGCAGCCTGCCCATGGCTTTGTGTTTGGCCCAGGAACCAGTGAAAAGACTTCCCTTTGGGGAAAAAAGCAAAACTTCCTTCCTGTTGGACCTCGCCTTCCTACCTCCCACACAGCACAGCAGGAGTAACCGCCCGGAGAGCCACCAGCACACACTTCCCTCTGTCTGCCCATGGTGCAGGATGGTTTTGTAGGGAGGGGATGGGATGCCAGGGACAGGGAATCCCACCCAGGCACCAAAAGCAGGCAGGGAAGCACCTGGGAGACCAGGGATGGAAGAAATCACAGCCTGTCATGGAGAAGAACACCCAATTCCCAAATTCCCAGCTCCTCTGCCCTCTCAGCACCCCACCCTGGGGATGGTGCCTAGATCCTGCTGGAGCCTCACGGTCCCCCCGAGCCTCTGCATTCACCATGGACCTGCAGGCAGGAGATGCCACATCTTGTTCTTTATGGAAAGGCTTAGGAAGAAGCATCACCTTCCCCTGCCCAGCCTCTGGAGCAAAGATGCTTTCAAGGAAAGCCTGGAGCTGGCGTGGAGGGGGCCGGTGCGAGGCTCCGGAGAGGACAGGGACAGGGAATGTCGGCTTTCAAAAGCCTTTTCATTGCTAAGCCCAGGGCTGGGGCCGTGTCCCTCCGTGATAAAAGTGTCCCTAAACAAGGCTTGGCATATCCAAAGCGAGGGCGAGGAGCAGCCCTGAATGGGAGGGACCCTGGGAAGCCCCCGGCTCCCGTGGGCAGGTTTTCCAGCGGCACACGTCCTGCTCCCCTCGGCTTCAGTGGCGCTTCCCCGGCTTAGAAATGAAAAGGAAGGAAAAAACCCTTTGTGTGTCCAGGCAAAGCTTGGGGAGAGGGAGGGGGGAAAAAATGGGGGGACAAAAAAAAGACAACACGTGGGTGGTCTGCTCGGGAGACTTTTGACTTTGTTTTTTTGGCTATTTTATTTCTTGGCAGAAAGAACTCCTGGGGCTGCTCGGCAGAGGGTATGGCCAGATCACAGGAGCATCCTCAGCCCACCCAGGGGCCAAAGTTCAGCTGGCAGCTCCCAGCTCTGAGGGGTTTCGCATCAAAGCACGGAGGAGTCAAGAGAAATTAAAGTCAGAAACGGTCCAAGGAAGGGGCAGAGGGCAGTGCCGGCCCCCCGAGGGGAGGGGGGACACCCCACAGGGATGCTCCGAGCACCCCGCTCGCTGCTTCCCTAGACAGCCTGAAACTGGGAAATAGAGGATAAATAGGATTTTATGTTAAAAAAATGAGCTTAAAAGGCTCAGCCAAACATCCGACAGGACGCAGAGCCAGGATTTTGTAAACTGTGCTATGCCGGCTTTACAAAATCCAGGCTGTGCATCCCGTCGGATCCACAGCGAGCCAGAGCCAGAGCCGGTCACCTGCAGTGCCCCAGGTGTGCCGGCAGCGTTGGAGGGGAGCTGGCACCGACCCAGAGCCACGGGGGCCCTTGGGGAGCCACGTTTGGAGTCGGCAACACACTGTCAGCTGCTTGTGAAAACGCCTCCGAAAGCTCCAGGAGGTTGATTTTCACTTGAGTTTTTGTGTGAAATGAAAAATAGCTCCTCAAAATTTGGCTAATTCAGAGGCTGGTAAATCCCTCTGCCCCCACTTTCCTGGACTTGGATGACATATGAGGGATCTCACGTTTCTTCTTCCCAGTGCTTTGCTCCACTTCTGAGCTTGTTTTGGGGAACATATTTGTCTTTGAGGGCTCTTTACAGCTTGAAGGTCCCATGGGATGTAGCTCAGAGGACCCCTTCTTTCAGCCCTCGTTAGTTTGATGACCCTATGAATGCTTGAACTTGACCTCCAAACACAGAGAAGCCACTGACCAAGTGCTTCAAGATGTTTGCCTGACCCAAGGCTGTGATTTTGGCCCCTCTTTGCCCTCTTTGCCCACTGCGAGCAAAGCTTGTGTTGAATCAAGCCTTTCATCAGCTGAGGGACCACAAAGGGCTGAACTTTGGCATCCCAGGGCCATCCAGCTGGTGCCAAATATGGGGAGGAAATGGGAGTCTGCATGGCAGTTGTGCCAGGGCTTTTGGCATCCCAAACCCATCTCTGCGGTGCCCAGGCTGGAATCAGGGCTTCCTGCATCCCTGATGGCTGCAGAGCTGGTGTTCCCTGAGTGACAGGTGATAGATGTCCCCAGGCTGGCACAGGGATGGTGACCATCACCCCGGGAGAGTCCAGCCCCGCAGTGACTCAGCCCATGGTCGCTGCCAGCACTGCATTGTGCCAAGCCGGCTCAGTGGGTTGTTGTGCCAGGTCCTCCCCACTGTCACCTCTCCTGTTAGCAACACCTTCCTGTCTGACTATCCAGGAGCCACTCTGGCATCTCCATGGCCAAGCAGGGAGCAGAACCACCACTCCCAACCCACTCAGTCACATGTTATGAAGCACTAAGAACCATTTCCCATGACAGAACTGAGGGGGGCTCAGGGCTGTCCTGCCTGGCTGGGCCTGGCTGCTTCCTCTGCATCAGGTTTATTCCCAGCTACTCTGCAGCACAACTCCAGCCCCGGCTGGGCTGGTGGGGGATGTCCACACCGGCAGCCTCACCACAACACCGCGCTATGGCAGAGCCCCTCCTGCCCCCAGCTCTTGCACGGCCTTCGCCGGCCCCCTCCCGCAGATTCCAGGCTTAAAAAATACCCTGTTTACGGGGGGAAAGCGGTCGGCTCCCCCGGCCGGCGCTCGCTCCCACGCGGGCGGCTGACCCCTGTGCCGGCTGCTCGCCGGTGAGCCCATGGCACGTGACATGAGGGAGCCGAGCCACGGCCACCGTGCCCTTTGCATGCACGGAGCCAGGCGGGAACAACCAGGCTGAGCAGGACGGGAGGGGAGGAAGAGTGAGCTGGCAGCACTGCCTGGACATGGCCGAGCTCCCCAGCGTCCTCCTCCATCCACACCAGAGCCAGCACAGGCAGATACACCCCTGTGCAATGGTCCCCTACATGCACAAACAACAGGCCCCAAGAAAATTCCAATGTCCTTCACTCTCCCCTCCATAAAAAGCACTAAGACACAAAAGGGACAGGCCAACGTGCAGAATTCTGCAGCCATCTGGATCACAGCACACACTGCACACCACTGGCACTTCCCGCTGCCGGAGCTGCTCTTGGAGGCAGCACCCACGGACAAGGACAAGCATCTCCTTGGACACCATTCCTCTTTCTCCCAAGCAAAGTCCTGCAAATGACCTGTAATGCCTCCAGCAAAGATGGCAGCAAAATATAAGCTCCAGGCATGACAGTGCTCCAGACACACAGAGCCAACCCCGCCTGGGGACATGTTCCTGCTCCTGGCCACAAGCGGGGCAGGGACAGCAGAGCAGCCAGACACGGACCGGTGACCCCACTCAGCCAGTGACACATTCCTCCCCCTGCTCCCATCCAGTGGGACATATTTTCCGTACGTGTCAGCTCTTTGCACCGGCCAAGTCACACACAAGTGCCTGGCGACACTGTCCAGGCGCCCGCAGCCCTCCCGAGCCAGGGTCGGCGGTGAGGAGGAGGAGGGCGACTCACATGTGATGAAGTAATCCTGCTGCCGCTTGAACTCCAGGCCCATGTAGTTGGGGCTGAACTCCTGGAACTTGATGGTGAAGCGGATCTCCTGCTCGGGCCGGTTGCACGTCACCAGCACGTTGGGGTCCATGACGGTGCTGCAGGCATCTGCCTGCTCCTTCCTCACCAGGTACAGCTTGTAGTACTCGTAAGGCTTGGACGGCTCCGCCTTGGGGCAGATAATGTCCAGTTTATCCCCAATCTCCGGGTAGATGACCAGCCCCTTCCCAGTCATGAATCTGAAAGAGAGGAGGGTGAGAGGTTACCACATGCTGGAGCAGGAGCCACACCAGCCCATCCCACCCCACTCACAACATTTATTTTGTGCTTCAACTCTGCTGCTTCCCCTCTACAAGACAGTTGACACCAGAATTAAGTTCTCCTCTTCCCTCCCCATCCCAGCATATAACAGAGCCAGTGTGGGCTCCCTCCAACAAAACCAGAGCTGGCTTGGGTCAGTCCAACTCGCCAGCCATGAAAGGGCGGGCACCCTTCCCAGCCCCAAGCCTGGCATCCAACAGGGAATGGAGTCTTCCCACAAAGGGCTGAGGAGCAAGCGGGCTGGAGACGCCGTGGCTCTGCCCGACGGCCAGGCAAGGAGCTTCCTGCAGGGACAGGCAATAATTAGGCACAGGGAGAAGTCCTGACAATGGGGCGCAGGGAGGGATCTCTTCCACGCCCCGGCTCCCCAAGGAATTCCTGTCCTTAAATGGAAGGGAGGGAAGCATCCTGCAGGACAACTTCTGCCTCACCAGGCTCAACGGCGTGCCCAGGAGCGTGGGAGGACCGGATGGAGAGGAGCAAGGAGGGAGGAAAGCTATTCGGGGCTGGAAGGCAGGGCATTGGGAAGGGAAGGAAGGCAAGATGCTGATAATTAGCATTCGGATCTCGTTATGGTGGGGCAAGGCTCTGATTAGGTTTTTCCAGCATGAAGGAGAGGATTAGGGCAGCAAGGAGGGAAGCAGCAGATCATCTACTTTGATGTAGGCAACAAGCGTTCCTGATGGGAGATAAGGTGGGAATGGATGTTCCTGCAGAGTTATCTCTGCTGCAACTCCCTCATGTAATCTGGGCATGGCAAAAACCAAAGCAAGTGTTTTGGCTGCACGGTCACGCTTCCCCTTCCGCTCTCGGACACGGCCCATCCCTGTCCCAGTCCATCCTGGCGGTTGGATGGGGTCCGGGACACCTTCTGCCCCCAGCCAGCTGCTCCAGTTGGAGCTGCAGGCTCCATGGAAGGAAGATCAAACACACAAAACCAACCTGCTCCGTGGCTCCAGTACAAGTCTTAGCAAGAAGCCACGGAGCTGGAAGCAGCAGCAGGCCTCTGGCTGCGGGAGCCCCACAGATCCACATGCCAGGCTGGGAGCTGGCAGGCGGAGCCAGAGCCCACGCACCCCCAATGCCCTTGGCACGGGCTCCGGAGCTCGGTGCCAGCTCGGTAGCAGCGGGACAGACACACAGACATCATGTGCACCTTGCTGCCAGATCAGACGGGCAGCCGGGGTGCCCGCCCTTTCCCAGCCCAGGAGAGTTGGCACAGGGATGGTGGGTACGGTCCCATGGAGCTGGATTCAGGCAGGTTATCCGCCCATCCTCCCTGCGCGGCTGCAGCTCTGCCTCCACCATATCAGCCCCAGCAGTATCCAAAGCAGCTGCACAACGGGGCATCAGGCACAGGGAGATGGTCGGGATCATCCCAACCCTGGCACCGCCAGTACAGCAGGGCTTTGGCCTCAGTAGGTTTGGGAAGTGATTAAGTTTTACACAAGTCATGATTCTGGCAGAAGGTGACCATGAGAGAGTTGGGAAGTCGACCCCTGAAGGGCTTTCAGGGATGCAGGTGGGATGCTGACCGTGGTGCCAGCACGGCACAGTCCAGCTCCATCCGCGGCACTACCGGCAGGTAAGCCAGGCTTCGCTTCACACTACCAAGTAGGTCACCTGGCCGGTGGCCAGCACGGGCTTCCAAAGCGATAAAGGCTTCCCCACCCATGGCCGGAGCCCTGACGCAAGGCCGGAGCGGGGCAGGAGCAGGGAGCAGCCCCTGCCCCTCCCTCCCGGCCGCAGACACGCAGTGCAAGTGAACACTTGCACGCTCGCCCCGGGTTCCCACCCCGAGAGGCAGCTGGATCCCACACTCCACGGCTGGGCTGAGTCAGAAGCTTCCTGGCACAGGATTCTGGAGTGACTCAAGCTCCCTCCTCCAGCCCCTGCCAGCTCCCTCCTGCCCAGAAGATGCCAAACAGGAAGCCACAAACAAGTCAAGCAGATGTCTTGCACCGCCGGAGCAGGAGGAGAAAGCTGCTATCCACCCTCATCTCCATACCAGGAGGACCTATTACACCTCCATGGCCAAAACCTTGGCCAACACCTGCAAACCAACCGGTCCCCACGACACCAGCCTATTGGGATGGGGCCAAGCAGATTTTTAAACAGGGGAGGGGCCATGAAGCAGCTGGGGCAGCTGAGAACATCCCAGCACCACATCCTGCTGGCACCTCCTCATCTGAGGAACTCCAGGACCAGGGCCTACGTTTGGTTTATTTGTTTAAAGGATAAAACAAGGCGAGTCCCTGCCATGACCGCTCAGTCCCAGCTCCAGAAGCACATGGTTTCAGCCTGGAAATTAGCCCAGGAACATCTTCCAGATCTCCTACGTCAAGCAAGACAGAGCCACCTCACCATGCACGGGGCTTTTGAGGTGCTACCTCTGACTGCTTCTCTCTGCCAGCCACATTCCCCCCCCAGCATGTTTCCCTTTGTCCTCCAATTTCCTTGTTTTTTTCTTCTCCATTTCCCCCTTAGTGTCCTCTCTCTTCTCCAAAAGCAGGGCTGTTCCCAAAAAATTTTGCTTTGTCACAAGAACAGCTTGTAATGACCATCCTAGAGAAGACCAAGAGCTCCTACCACGCAAGAGGCCAGTTCTACAGGAAATTCTCCTTTAAAATACTCAGTAAAAAGCTACATTTATCACAAGAAAAAGAGAGGAAAAAAGGAGAGTCCAAAAATTGTCGCGTGTTGCCTGAACGCAGGATTGCAGCCAGTTCTGGGGACAAGGAAATTTAGTTCAGAGGGATGGCTGAAGACAAAAAGGAATTACACTCTTGACTTGTCTTCACAAGGACACGTCTTCAGATTTATCTTAACCGGGAGGAACGAACAGAGCAACTTCTAAATTAATAGGGAAATTCATCGTGCCCTCAGAGCACCCGCTGTAATGCCAGGGAGGGAGGGAGGGGGAAATCTGCTGTTCCTCCATAAAATACAGTTTGATTTCCCTGGTTTAAGGTGGGGAGGAAAAAAATACAAGGAAAACTAAAATTTAACTCAAACTTAATGCTGAAAAACAGCTTCCACCTTGTATGACTCTCCTTTACCTCGTCCATCACTCACAAGAATGGTCCAGTTTTATTCCTACCCCACCTCTGGAAGTGTTCAAGGCCAGGTTGGATGGGGCTTGGAGCAACCTGGGAGGTGTCCCTGCCCATGGCAGGGGGTGGAACAGAATGATCTTTAAGGTCCCTTCCAACCCAAACCATTCTGGGAGTCTGTGAATGGCCCGTCACCAGTTCACAGGTAACATCCTTCCTCCTGGAGTCCAAGGACATGGGAATGATTAACTACAGCCATTACAGCTTAAAACAAGTACTTTTTGCCAGCTGAGCAGGTGGGGAGCACTGGCCATCACTCCACTTATCGGCAGCTCCAACCATTAAAGCCCCTGGAGGTGGTTTTTGGGTGGCACCCACGGCTGCCCACCCGCAGAGCCGTGCTGGGACCATCCCAGCCAGGCATCCCCCCACAGCCCCCCGGCCCCCAGCTCCCGGCCCTGCAGGTTCCCTGGGACCGATCAGGTGGCGGCGTCCAATTTCCTCATTGTTTCAGGAGGTGTTTTCTGATGGGAAAGGTGAAAAGGGTATTTGTGAGCCTTGTAAACCGATTCCTCCGAGTTGGGTAAACAACGGGAGCTCTGTTGGCAGCGGGATGTCGGGATGCTGGAGCAGAGAGACGGGATTAAAGGGCAGCCTCTCCCCTGCCCTGAGTTGGGGGGCCGCTGCTGGGGACCCCCAGCCCTTGCAGAGCTCCCCCCTCAGCAGCACGGAGGGCTATGCTCCCTTAGGGCTCCAAACCGTGGGACCTGATGGACTGAGCGGGGTCTATAGGTGGGACCTGCTGGAAGAGCAGTGCCTGTGGAGGCAGCACCCTGATATCACAGAGGGGGGTTGCTGGGAGAGGAGGAACGGGGTAGTAAGGCTCCTCTCCTCCATGTGGGAACACATGGATAGATATGGATAAGCCAACACGTTCACAGCAACAGCTGCAGACACACGTGTCCTGCAGACAAGTCATCTGGAACCTTAAAATCCAGCAGTCCTTCAGATCTTCCTTAGAGGAGAACAGTGAATTGCTTAAAAACATATTTTTTTAAAAAATGTGTTGACGCACTTTCCAACCTCTCCTCTCCCCCTGATCCAGGCATTCCTTGCACCATGTCAACTACCAAATCTCCAGGGCAGCATCACCTTTCCCCACATCCACAACACACGATGCCCCTCACCTGACATCAGGCTTTGCAGAACAACATTTACCAAGAACCTGCTCCTCGCAGAAGACGCTCTAAAGCCGATGCTGACATACATACAAGATGACATATGCTAAATGCTGTTTGCTTCAAAGAAATCCAAAAATAACTGTATCTTACATGCAGGACATGTACGTCTGGCAGGGAAGGCTGACAGTGCCCGGCAGAGCGAGGCCTGCAGGAGCTCTGTGGTTTTCCTGGTGTCTGGGCAGCTGAAGACCCCGTGGGCCCAGCTCTCCACACCAACAGGTCCTTCCAGCCAGATCACAGCTCCCACGAGCCACCGCGGCTCACACCCACTGGGAACCGCCTCACAAAGGGATGGGAAAGGACCAGATCCAGTAAAAAAGCCAAAACTCCCTGTATGAACTGGGTGTGTGCTCCTGAAAAGCACTCCTGAACCCTGCGAGAGCTTTGCTGGTGCCCAGACACACCAGGTTCAGCCCCACCCCTCTGCCTCGCTCTCCCTCACTTCCCTGGGACATGGCAGCCATGTCCAGGCACTGGGTACTCTCCCAGGACCCTTGGCTACCAGCCAGAGAAATCAATGCTGTCCCCAGAGGAGTCCTCCAGACCCCAATATCACAGAGCTCCAGCCACCAGAGGGGCACTGCACAGCTCACGCTCCCACCATCACTCCAAAGCTCCCCTGCTGACACCCAGGCACCGCTGCCCTTGCCAAGGTCTGTGTTTTCACCAAGAAAGAGACATCGAGGGGCTGGTAGCAAACACTGGGATGTCTCTTGGGTGGTACCATCGCAGCTGGAGTCAAACAGCATCACTAGACAGGGACGAGTACACAGTCCCAGCTTGAGCCAAGAGCATCAGACACCCCATGTCACAGGGACAGCCCCCCCCCCAACTCACTTCACCTCTCAAGAGCTGAGGACAACCAAACCAGAGGAATTATACACTAATCCCAACGGCCCACCTTATTCCAGTACACCAACAGCATCTACAGCCCTTTCCCGGAGCGGTGCCAGCAGCTGGAGGCACAGGACCCATTCTCCTTTTTGACTCCCATTCAACTCTTGGGAACAAAGAAACCCCGTGGAAGGAAGTTAATTACAAGTGGAATGAAAAGGTTCCACACTCTCCTCTGCCCCCCTCTGTATCTGTCGCCTTCTCGCTCGTCCATCGCACTCCCCGTCGCCGTAAGAGGGTAAATCGGAGCACGCGAACCCCCACGCTCTCAGATCCCACTTCTTTCATGTGCTCCTCTATTATTAGTCTCCTTTAGAAGAGCCTTCCATCTTTTTTCCCCCTGCTAATCTATGTATAATTATTTTCCTTGCCCTCGGCAGACCTCTGCTATTTCTGCTCTGTCCTTCGGAGCCGAGGTGGCCACACAGACCCAACAGTTCCAGGTAATTCTAAAAGCAGCATCGTATCTCCCCCACTCTCTTGGTCTCTGGTGCTCAGAGAGAGATTTTCCACCTTCCAGCCCACCCAGCTCCTCGTTGTCCCCGGGAGGGGGAACAGCCTCTGCTGAGCCCCCACAGGCTGTCCTGTCCCGTCCCCCTCCCAGACACACTTTAAGGCCCTTTTTTTTTCCACATCTCGGGTTTAATGAGGCCCATTCAACCCTCCCAAAGACAAAAGGCCCTTCTCGTTTCCAAACGGATTTACACGACGCATCAGTGAGGCATAAACGAGTCACCATGGCAACGCACACTGGCCCCCCCAGCACTGGGATGCCATTTTCCAACTCCACTGCTCCCCAAAACCCCTTTGTTGCTTTAATGCAGCTAGGAGGCTCCTCACCGGCTGGGAAAATCCCCCACCCACCCCAAAGTGACCCCCAGGGCCAAGGATGACATTTTTGAGGTGAAGTTAAAAGATGTCCCCAGTGCAGACACCCCAGAGAGCTCCACGCCATGACCGACTCTGGGTCATGGCCAAGCCAGGGTCTGGATTGAGTGGAAGGGACAGAAACACCAGTTGCAGGGGGAAATGAAACCAAGCTGCCCCCTCTGCCCAGAAATGGGGGTGATGCCCATGGCAGCACAGTCTGTCCACGCTCAAACACCAGCCCCAGCCACAACCCTGCTCCCAGCACCTTTCCACAGGGAAGCCGGTGGCTTTGGGGATTCCCATAGCTTTGGCAATGATCAAGAGGTCACTCCAATGCTTCATATGGAGGTTTGGCAATCATGAGTCTCATGTTTGTACCATAACCCTCCCCAGTCAGCCTCTCATTGAAGCTCAAGAGAGCACCTTGCTTGCTCCATGCAGGGAAGACGGGACACAGGGAATGTGGGAAGCAGCGACGTCCCACCACAGCTCCTCAAGCTTTTTTCAGATGTTGCACAGTCGCTTCCATATCTCTGAAGACCAAGCCCTTACCCAACATCAAGGGGACAGCCCAGCTGTACCTGATTAGACAACAGGGAAAGACCAGAAAGAATCCATTTTCCATGAAAACACCTCCAGGGTTTCTGCAAGGGGAAAGGAAGCAGGACCCTGGTTACAGCTGCAAACCTGCAGCTTACAGATGGGTCTCCCCTCCTCCAGTCCAGACCCTTCTCCTAAGGGAGAGAGATCCAGAGCAACAGCCAGCAAGGTGACTGAAGACATCACTTGTCACAGGGCCCAGCACGTTCCCACTCGTGGAGATGCTCTTCAGCCTAAAGAGCCACCTCAGAGCAGCACTGCCACCCCTCTGCATGGGTTTGGCTTTTCCTGTCCCTGCACCAGATGCCAAGGTAGAGGAAGTCTAGAGGAGGGACAGCTAGCAGAGGTCACCAGGGACAAGGGATGATCCCCACAGATCCTCTCTGTCCCTGTGCCAGTTTTCCTGCCGCTGGGCTCAGGAGCCCAAGGGCTTTTGGAACAGGTGGCTCAGCAGTGGTCACACCAAGGTTATCACCAACCAAGAGCAGAGGAGGTCTCCAGCCATCAGGATGCTGTGGAGAACAGGTCACCAGGCTCAGGAAAGCCGGCACAGATGCTGGTCACACCTCAGCACCCATGGCCAGCAGGGTCACAGTGGCCAGCGATGCCTCTGGCCCCACAGCCACTGGCAGCCAGGGCTGGCCTCGGTGACTCAGAGCCCTCCTGCACCATGGCATGCCCAAGGAAAGCATCTGAGTCCCAGATTCTCCATCAGCTCCAAGGAGGATAATGGTGGCCCCCATTCCATCACCACACTGAGCACAGCCAAAGGCAGTGCCCATAAAAGAGGAATGTTTTCCTTTGTCCCATCATGTGCTTGGTCAAGATGGTTCCCAATGCCAGTCCATCATCTACAGGGATGGCTGCTGCTCACCCCAGCACTCTGAGGAGGAAGAAGAGAAGGGGCAGGAGGAGAAGGTTCACAGCCCTCGCAGGAGCCAGGCCTGACATGAGCTGCCACGTGCTGCTCCATGTTCCCACCCCGTGCACTCAGACACTGCTCCCAAACGATCCCAATCCAAACCCTGTGAGGGCGGGAAACAAAAAGTGCTGGTAATTGAGGGAGTTTGGAGGAGATTTAATTGGGGTCAGAGCAGTGGCGCAGGCTGCTGCTGCCACCTGCAGCCAGTGGTGTGGGCTCGGGGGACCCCAGGCTCCCACCCGCGCCGGCCTGGGGTGCAGACGCAGAATGAGGAGCGCCAGGGGTCCCCTGGGCTTGTCCCCACCCCACACACCCCCCTGCAAACTCCTTATTTTCAGCACAATAAGCAGCTCCAGCAGCGACGGAACCACGGGCTTGGCCAAGAAATGCAGAGAAAAAAAAGCCATATTTTCTCCCTCGAGTTGTATCGTCCCGATCTCCCCGCGGAGGAATCTGGAGGAGCCGAGTTATCTAATTAATGCTGGCAGAAGCAGGAGGCCGAGGGCCGGGGGGCGGCGGGGCCCACAAAGCCGGCGTGGGGAGCGGTCTCCCCGCCGCCGGCATCCCCCGGCAAAGGGGCCCCTCGCTGGGAGTGAGGTAAGAGGGGATTCAAAGGGGGGTTTGTCAGGGGTTTTGTTTTTGAAAACGGGGGAGGGGAATGGGACAGGGCTTGACAAGAGCTGACAGACAACTGAACAAAACCATAAGGGCCATGAATGGCAACACGGCGCTTTAATTGGCGTAGGAATGGAGAGAGAAGTGAGACAATGAGGCCGGGCAGTGGCAGTGGGGCCGAGGTGTGGGCAGCGGGCACTCACCTTCTCCTGCCCACACTGCCAACCCCATCCCGACAGAGGTTGGCAGCTGGATGGCCTCCATCCTGAAAAATAGCACCCAAAAACCCCAGGGAAAACATGGAAGCCGGAACGACAGAGCCCAGCACCCATCAGGCATCACAAAACCCTGACAGCACCAGAAGCAGCACAGTCCCAGCCCTGGGACGCTGCAGATATTAAATGATCCATCGGAAGCAGCTCAGGTTCCCGCTCGGCTCCGTGTGTTTTCCGGCCTCAGTTTGGCCGCCCGTGCCCTGGCTGCAGCCCCGCTCATCCGGAGGACGGGGGGCCGGGAGGGGGAGAGAGGGAGAGGCAGGTTAAAAGGGAACACGGTTGGATCAGCAGGGTTCCCACTCCTTCCCTGACCCCTCCGAAATAAAACGGAGGAGATTTCGCCTCCCGGTTCCAAAGCAAAGAATTACTTTGGCAGGGCCCGCGGCGGCGGCCGGGCGCCCACTTGGAAGGGAAAGCGGCAGGAATATGCCCAAGGAACCCAAGAGCAGGCCCTCCCCGCCAGGGCCTGCTCATTCTCATGCAGATCCATCCCCAGCCAGGACAGATCGGAGGCAAATTGCAGCCCGCCCTCCCCAGAGCAGGGGAAGGCAGGCAAGGGGCTCAGCCCACCAGACCTGACACGAACCCCACTGTTTTCCAAGATCCCCCTCTTCCCACCTCTCACTTTTCCAGCTCAGTTGGAAAAATGAAGGGCTGAAAGCCAAGAGCTGAAGTTACAGCCAGTGGTTGGGTCCTGGGAGAGAGAGAGAGCCCCTCCCTCCCTTCCTCCCTGCACCCCAGAACCCGGCACCCCAGAATCCGACACCTCACTGACCCTGCACCCCAAAATCCCAGGCTGCAGCCAGGAGCCTCAAACCAGCCCAAACCTCCCAACAGGACAGTGGAGACCCTCTACCCTGAACCAGACAACACTGAGTGCTGCAAGTCACTGCTGCTGCATTCCCAGGGGTACAGAATAGGTCCCCAAATCCCTCAGCACCCCCCTTCACACTCTACTGGCCACCTCCAAAGGAAGGGAGAGGAGCCACCAGCCTCCCCCAGTTTTCTGAGGACTACCACAAAAATAAAGCCCACACATGCCCTGGGGCATACACCAGCAGCTGTGGGGTCCTCCTGGACTTCCCCTGGCTCCCATGGTGTCCCAGGGCTTGTGTCTCCACCCCCAGAGATCCCACTGCTCTGGGTGACAGCCCCAGAGCACCCACCCAGGTCCCTGGGAGGGCTGGGGCTCTGGCTCACCCCAAGGATGCAATGCTGCGGTTTGAAGGATTAATCCCAACATCAGGAACCGGGCAGGGAGGAGCAATCCCTGCAGAGGGTTCCCCACAGCCCGGCTGCGGGATGGCCTGCCCTGCCCCGACAGGTCTCCCGGGTTTCGCCAGCCCTGCCAGCCCCTGGCCCAGGAGCAGCGTCACCCCCCTGACTCACCGCCAGGCCCTTTGATCCCTCGGCTCCCAGAGGTGGCCAAACGAGTTCTGTCATTCCAGCTCTGTCTGGAAGCGCCATCTTCCCAGGCAGCTGCAAATCACCAGCCCTCAGCCCTCGTGTCATTACCGGCAACTCGCTCGGCTGCCACCGGCCTTGGAACTTACTAAGAGCTTCTCAACCCCTGTCCTAATGCAGGGCACGTCCACATCTGCCCACATCTGCCCACAGCTGTCCACCCCAGCTGTGGTTGGAAGGGACCTTAAAGCTCATCTCATTCCACCCCCTTCCACTATCCCAGGTTGCTCCAAGCCCCGTCCAACCTGGCCTTGGACACTTTCAGGGATCCAGGGGCAGCCACAGCTTCTCTGGACAACCTCTGCCAGGGGCTCACCACCCTCACAGCCAAGAATTCCTTCCCAATATCCCATCTATCCCTGCCCTCTGGCAGTGGGAAGCCATTCCCCCTTGTTCTGTCCCTCCATCCCTTGTCCCAAGTCCCTCTCCAGCTCTCCTGGAGCCCCTTTAGGCCCCGGAAGGAACTCTAAGGTCTCCCCAGAGCCTTTTCTTCTCCAGGCTGAAGCAGGAACCAGGTCACAGAGTTCCTCACTCCCACGTCAGCCCCACCACCGGCACGTCGTGCTCGGCCGGCCAGGACCTTCGGCCCCACTCCATGGGGGTGGATGGGGCTGGGTTAGGTCTGAGAGAAAAAACTAAAGATGAGTCACAAGACCTCAAAAGATTATTTGTTTTCTCCCCTCTTGTCCTCCTGCACACACAAACTGAGCCATCACCAAAGCCTGGAGAGCCAGCTCCGCAGGAAAGCCTGAATCCAGTCTCCACCTTCAGCCCTGGATGTCACTCAGCAGGGAAGAAACTGCCCCTTTCTCCCCAAAACCTCTTCCCAGTGCTGCCCACTGTGCTCTTTACTGTGAGGCCCCATTCAGGTGCAAAAGCCCCAATTTTCTCTGTATCTACAGCAAAAAGACAGACCTTCCTAAAGGTTTCAGCACTGGGAGGGGCTGGGACACCCTCTGCTCTCCCTCTTCTCTGCTCCCAGTTTACCCAGTTCAGGGCTGATTGGAACAGCAGCAGCTGAAAGGGGGGGCAGGAGAGAGGCCAGCACAGCACAGGAGTGTCAGGTTTAAACCTCTCCTCCTGCCCAAAGAGATCTGGTTCAGACTTGCTTTTATTTTTAGGCCAGATACACGTACAGCTGAACTTTAATACAGTGTACAACATCCAGCTGGGAACGGGCGAGGGAGAGGAACCAGAACCCAGCACTGGCTCGGGTGTCACGGGAGCTGCCAGAGCCGGAGATCTCAGGACTCGTGCTCCTCTCTGTCCCCAAGGATGTCACTAGACATTGTTGGGACACACAGCTCCCACTCCCTGCGGAGCCTTTCACAAAGCAGTAAGGAAAGCTTGAGTTTAAACCTAAAAATAACTCAGCCCTTGGGCCTGAGGGGGAGGGGGCAGAGCACCCAGCCTGCCATCCCGCTCCAGCACCAGCAGTTTCCAATTGCCTGCGGACAGGGAGCGTTCCCAGTTCTCCCCCCCGAGACAAAAACCTCCGCCTTGCCACCCACACTCATGGAATAAAGCTGGCAAGAGCCACAGGAGAGACCAAAGTCTCCCCCAACCACATCCTGCCCCCCCCCTTTGCTGCCAGATGCGATTCCCCAGAGCCTTGTCCCAAAATCCCGCCAGCTCAGGCATTCCTGGTGGCAGTCCTCGTCCCACCGCCTGTGTGCCACCACGCTGGGGACACATCCCAGCGATGCCATCACACCAGGAGCCTGACAGGGCTGATGCCACCAGCCTAACGGGGAGTTTATTCCAAGGCTGGTGACTTGTCTGCCCCGCTGATCCCCCTTCCCTGTGTTCCACAGGCAGAACCAGTTCCCAACATGGAGCACAAGCATCAAACTCACCAGAGCTGGGAGAGCACACAAGGACCAACCCCCACCTTGCAGCGATGGTTTCAGGGTGCCCCCCAGGAAAGGGGATGATTTACCAAGGCTTAGGAAAACCCCAAGTGAGCACCAGTGCTGCTGCAGGAACACCCCATCCTGTCCTTTGGCCCCTGGCCGGACTCACCCCCACAAACCCCTTACTGGACCCCGAATCTTCTCTCCGACCCCCAGGACCCTCAGCTCCCCCATCCCTTCCTGCCTCCCTATCCCAGAAAAGCCATTCACGAGGCTCCAGTCTCTGACCATCCAACTCCCTAAATCCACTTCAGTCTTTCTTTGCACTTAAGGTGCTTTTTTCCTTTCCTTTCTCTTTTTTAAACTTATTAAGGAGAAAGTTCAAACCACTGGCAGCGACTGAGACGCACTAATTTGGAACTTAGTGTGGAGTCGACATTGCATTAAGTATTTCTGTCAACCGTGAGGACACACCATGTCTGTGTAAGAAATTACACCAGCAATTATAGCTAAAGAGGCATGTAAAATTTAAAAAAAAAAATTTAATGTATTCAGAAATGATAACTGACATTCTTATTAGGATTAATCTAATTTTAGTAGACTCATTTATATCCTGCCTCTGGATAAAAAATGAGTTTCAATTTTAAAACCTGGATAAAAACTGGCATTTTTTAAGAAAGTACTTTTAAAAGTCACCCTGCATGATTAAGCGGGATGATAATGTGAGGAAGCTTAACAAAAAGCTGTGCCATTAAAGAAGATATTTGTTAAACAAAACAGAAGCAGAGATATTTATCAACCCCAGCAGACTGTTCCAGGGTAACTCCGGACCTGGCGCTGCCGGGTGTTGCTTGTGGTTGCAGGTTAATGGAGAGAAAACTGGGAACGGCGGATAACGGGGAAGGGGTAGGACGATGCTCAGGGCTGGGTCGGAGTTTTGTCGGGATGTCAGGAGCACGGGATGCATCCTGCACCCATGAGCAGGGAATGGCAGGCATCAGTGAGAGCCATATGGTGCATCTATAGCCCGGATGAGCAACGCTGCCCAGTGTAGCCTGGACAGTCCCATGAGGCAGGGATGGGGGCAAGGTAAAGCACGGGAGTCACTCACAGACTGGGAAAAGAAACTCCAAAGGTTGAGTTAGTTTAACTTACCCAAAACCTGAGATTTTACACCGAGGTCCTTCGCAAGGAGCAGCCTGGGGGTGCCGAGGTTTGCCGGAACACTGAGCAGGGCTGGGCACAGCTCCGCACTGCCCACCCTCTGTGGCACCGCCACAGGCTGGTTACCTGGTACAAACACGTGCCCTTGGCCCATTGCTCTGGTCTCCATACACTGTAACCCCACGGAAGTGGATTGTTTAAATGGCACAGGTTCTGGCAGAAGCAGGTACAGGAGCATCTCTTCTCCCTGTCCCAACCTACCATGGAGGGTGGAGGACGCCTTTCACCAGCACAGGCTTCCTGCTACAGACACCTCTAACAACTAAATAACCCCAAATCACATCACTCATCAAACCCAGTCACCCCAGGAAAGGAACCAGCCGAGATGCCTCCTCCAGTCATGCCTGTTACTCCATGTCCCCACATTCAAATCCCCCACGGCAGCGGGGCTGCCATGGACGTGTCTCGGACCACCATACACCATGGGATACCAAGGAGATGTTCAGTCATCCCAGGGTGGGAAGATGGGAAGGCAGGAGGGCACATGGAGCCTGCACCCCCAGGATGGGAGCCAGGCACTCACCAGGGCTTGGCCCTCTCCTCTCACCCGCATCCCCCCATTTGAAGGGAATTAAGCATGGAAGCAAGGCACCAAATGATTTAAGGATACATGGAAGGAGTCAAAAGCCAATGAGGAAAAAAAAGTCCCAGGCTGATTATTTTATTTTCTCTTGACAGTTTGAGCCACAATGGCCAATAAATCCCAATTACGGATTTTAAAAATGCTTCCTGCAGACACTTGGACCATCAAGGCAATTCTGGGTTCCCATAACTCCTGCTTTATGATGGTCATACATGTCAGCTCTCCGCAGAGCCTAGCATTTCAATAAAATGACCATAAACCTAGATTAGAGATTAAAGGACTGACTCAGAAGTTGTCAGAGGAAGAAACAAGTTTCCCTGCAATTGCTTTGCCATTTTTACCGACCAACAGTTTGGCTTTTGGATGGTTTTATGCCAGCAGTAAATCCTGGCTGCTGACAGCTCGGTGTGGAGAGGCTGAGGCAGTGGGGAGGTGCGGGGAGGACCGAGCGCAGCCCCAGGCTCAGCGACAGCTCCGCGATCAGAAGTGACAGGTCTCCTCCTGGGCTCCCCAGCGCCTGCGACGGCACAGGGACGTGGATGCCAGCTCCGACCGACCTTCCCAGCCCCCCCTCCCAGCCCCCCAACCTGTCAGACTGCTCTCCAGGGAGCAGCTCTGTCCTCCTTTCTCCTCCTTTCGTTTTGGCAGGGTCAGGAGCTGCCAAGCACGCCAGGACATGGGAAGGTGACAGCGGAGGGGTGACCCCCCCACCCGTGGGCTCCCTGTGGCCAGACAGGACCAGGGAGCCCCAAACGATGCTCTGGGGGAGCAACCCCGGCCCCCCATCAGCAGCTGCCTCTGTCCCCCAGCCTGTCACAGCAGCAGTGACAACTCAGTGGAGACGCCTTTGGAAGGATAAACGCCGAGCGTTTGTTGTGCTCGTGTTTCCTGGATGAATGCGCCGCTTCCTTTTACTAAATGCTCTCCTAGGAGAAGGGAAAGGGAAAAATAAAACAGCAGCAGAAAGAAAGGGGGATGACTCACGGCGAGGCCACATCTCCACCGACACGCGAGAGCTGCGAGACAGTGCCAAGGACAAGGGCTGGGATCAAAAGCATAAGAGCGGATCAAACGCACGCCCTCCCCGGGGAGGGGGAAGGTTTGCAGGAGCTGCCAGGGGAGGAAGGTGGGATGGAGCCGGGCCCATCTCCCTTTCCTGAGGTTCAGCCGCTGTTTTCACATTCTGAACAGGATCTCTGCTCGTTTGAGTTCATTGAGACACGCACACAGTGCTCCACACCAGGACACAGGCAGGGATGGGGACGGGGAGGACCAGGAAGAACCGTGGCTGCACCCAACAGGAGGTGAAAAAATGCCCTTTTCCCGAGGAAATGAAAGAGCCGAGCCCGGAGCTCAGCACGCCAAAGGGGGCCGGTGCCCTTTCTGCCGGTGCCTCTCAAAGTCTATCAAAAAGTCCCATTTACATCAAAATGCCCTTCCAGACATGCTTCGATTTTACTTTTCCCCTTTCATCTCGCCCCCCTCCCGCCCCACCTCGCAGCCCCATTGTCCTCGCAGCACCGCGCGCGGGGGAGAGGGCCGAGCGCGCTGCCAGCGGGGAAGGAACGGCAGAGAAAGAAAAGAGCTTTAAACTAAGAGAGAAGCCGGAATCGCTCCTGGTCCCGCTCCAGCGGGAGCTGTGACCCCATCTCCTCCCGCCTGCTGCTTGGCGGCCGCCTCCCGGGGCCAGCGCTGGCCGTGTCCCCACGCGGGGATGGGGACTCGGGCTGCCCCAGCCTCCTGCCACCCGGGGCTTGGGTCAGGCCGGTGGCCACAGATGGCTCAATGAGCTTTAACAAAAGCCTCGGGCACGGGCTGCAGGATCCATGATCCTGCACGGCTCAGCTCCACTGTTCCTGCACGGGCAGCACCCTGCACGCCCGCTCCCAGCAAGGTGGCTACTGGTGGCACTGGGAGAGCCTGACAAAGCACTTTAGGTACCAACAAGCTGGTAATGAAGTGGCTCAAGTTTGTGTCCTTCACTCTGCAGATGAATCCTAAAATACGCCAGGGGAGCTGGAACACTTCCACCGGTGCCAGTGCCAGGCTCTGCTCTGCCCCAGCCCTGTCCCACCTGTCCTTCTCCAGCAATTCGGATTTATGGAGCTGTTTTCTCCGCCAGCCTTGGCCTCGGCAGCACCACATCCTCCCTAACAAACTCTTCCAAGACCCTTATGCAGAGGTGCTTTCCCCAGGGTGCCAGATGGACACCCAAGCCCCAACTGAAATCCACTCCAGGTTCCATGTGCAAATGCTGTTTAATTCCAGTCTAACTCAGTAAAGCCCAGCTCTAGCAGCTCACAACCCCGATGCCATTCACCAGGCTCTGTCCACCTCCTCTGACACTGAGCTTGTCCAGTCCTCCCTTCCTATTGTCAGCATCTATTTTTAACCCCCAGCATTATTTCTCCCTGCGTGACTTCAGACATTCTCCGGGGACGAGGTGGAATTGCTGAGCTGGTTCCAGGCAAAGTGACTCAACTCTCACCTTCACAAGCCACACAGGAATCACGGAAGGAGTAAATTTTCCTCCGTTCACATTTTCCTTTCTCCTGCCCACCAAGCTCTAAAAGCAGGGAAAACTGCAGGGAGGTAAAGTCCATGTCCATCAGCAAGAACACACAGCAAAGCCATTTCCCTCCTGTTCCTTCCCTGGCACCTTTATCATCAGCTGGATTTACCTCTGTGGCAGTTACCTCGGGAAAAATCCTGCATCAACACCCACTGCCGGTGTAAATGAAGGTCAGAACCACAACCTTCAAACGGGTGTTATGAGTGGATGCTCCAACCTGCCAGGCACGGGGAAGCTTGTGAGAGGCCCATCCCGGTGGAAGGGAGGGAGCAGCGTTCCCCTCGCGGGGCCCTGGGCTGAGCGCCGGTGCCGACGCTTCATTACTCCCTTTGAGCTGGTCCTCCCGGCGCCGCCGAGCAGTAATTAAGGAGAAGGTCAGCAGTGAAGCCCTTCAAAAATCTGTCCCTTTAGGGGAGTATCCAAACAACCCACCATTTGCCGCCTTCTAATTCCTAAAGCGCGCAAACCCAACGCCAACCCAACGCCGACCCAACGCCGAGCGCTCAGAGGTGCCTCGTGGTGCAGGAAGGCGTGCGCCGCGTGAGCCAGATGCTGGCATTAGTGGGCATTAAGAACCAATAAATAATCATTAATGCTGCTCCAGGAATGCGGCGCTCTGTGAGAAAGCCCTGATGCCAAAACACGGTGTTCACAGCACCGGGGGAGCCGGGCTCCTCTGGTGCAGATCCGGGACAGCCGCCTACCGCGCACAATGCAGCCGGCGCTGCCAATTCCGGATCACATCCCAGTCCCCAGCACTCAGCATTCCTCACGAAGCCCCAGCTCAGGGGCTGGCTCGGAGAGCTCCCACGAGCCGAACTGCTCCCATGGCCACATAGGACCGTGCTGGCCAACAGAAGCTGCGGTGACATGGAGAGCTGCCTCGCTCCGAGCTGTCGGACACCGCTCCGGCCAGCCCTGTCTTCTGGGATGACTTTTGCTCGCTGGAGCTGGCGGGATGCTGGAACACATACAGCCCCGGAGACAAGGGCAGGCAGCATCTGGAAGCAATTATCCCAACGCTCTTGTATCTGTCACCCGCTCCCCGGCCTTCTGCAAGGAACCACTCGCACCATCAGCAATCTCTCTCTCAGAAACCAGGATAAGGATTCTTCCCCCTCTCCCTGACAAGGTAGCAGAAACTTTCCCAACAGAGGGCATAGGGTGGGCAAGGTCCCTCCTGCCAGGTCACACAGGTGAACTGGGCACACCAAGAACAGGCCCCTGTAGGTAACTGAAGGAGGAAGAGCTCCCAGATAAGGAATACAACAATTTCTCTGCTCCATCCGTATCCCACAAACCTCCAACTGCTTTACAGGCATGGGTGAACTCCTGGGAGTTCTGCGGGATGGTCCACACGCCTCCAACACAAGTCATGCATCTCCATCCCCAAACCATGTGCCTCAGTCCTCAACCCACACGTCTCCAACCTCAAACCATGTGTTTCCATCCTCAACCCACGTGCCTCCATCCTCAAAGAGGAAAAGCAAGGAGGAAAGGGCCTTGTCTAGGAGAGCAGGAGCCAGGAGGAACCTACAGCCTTTCCCCAGGTTGAGGACAGCAGCAGGAGTCCCTCTACTCTCCCTGGCATTGTCCACATCCCACAGTGTTCCCAGGCACAGCATGCAGCCTGCATCCCAAAAGGAAAACCCAGCCAAGAAGGAACGGCTGATGGGCCCCAGGGCTTTTCCAGTTGGCTGGCACGTCCAGCAAACCCCCAGAACTCTAAAAGGGTGGCACTCCCACCCACCTCCCCAAGCCCACGGGCTCCACACGTAGTGGAGGGAGGTGGCTCAGGAAGACTTTCGTGCCTCTCCTGGATGTTATGAAACCAGGCAGGGAGCATGAAACTGCCTGCCGTGGGTGGGAGCACCCAGGGCTATGTGAAGAGAGCCGTAGGATTCTTCCGTGGTCTGGGAAAGCACGCGGGCTCCCCCGCCCCGCACACGCCCTCGCAGGGTGGGTTTTTCTTCTGGAGAGACCGGGTGAGCACAAACACCCAGCACAGCCCCACATGAAGGGGATAATTAGGGAACAGCACCCAGCACTCACCAAGTCAGGGCAGAGATCAAAAGCAGCATCAGGCATTAAACCTCCCCGGGATCGGGAACTGCTCCTGGGAAGGGACTCGTGTGGGACCCCTCCTCGCCCCTCTCCTCCCCCACACCCTGGCACCCCTCACTGCAGGGAGGGAACACCAGGACAAGCCAAGCCAGTGCCGTCATCCCCAACACCCCACAAGCACGCTTTCCTCCATTCCCTACTCCCATCAAGTCTTCCTGTAGCTCAGGCTCAAAAAAAGAAGGAAAACAGGAAAAACTTCTCCTACTGCCATAAAACCAGCAAGAGACACGAAGCTGCAAGGATGGACAGCTGGGGGGTCCAGGAGACACAGCTGCACAAGGGACCCTCCTCTCCTCTTCCCTCCCTCCACTGCTTTGCTGGGTTGTTGCTGCCCTAATTATTTCAGCAATTAGGAGAGCTGAGGTGCTGCTAATGGGGGGCAGGGGAAGGGGGACACAGGGAAAGGGAAGGACAGGGAAAGGGGGGAGCACACCAGCAGGGATGCAAAACAAGCCCACAGCCTCACAAAATTTCCATGAAAGAAGAAGAATACAAATCTTAAACCCAAACACAGCTGAAGGGGAAATCCCAGCTGCCTCCAGCCCTTCACACCTCCAAGCGCCTTCCTGAAATCCCAATCCGGCCAAGCCCCCCATTCCCCTTGGCCCAGTGAGAGGGAAGGGGTTGTGCATCCCCCCAGTAGCACCAGAACAGCCCTTCCCACCTCCTGGGGAAGCATCTCCTCCTCCTCCTCCTGCTGCAAAGGAAGCCAGGAACAATGGGATGCACCAGTGCCAGCTCCGGCTGGGATGGACGCTCATGGACCACCCGTCTGGGCTGCCCAGGGATGAGGAGCAGGCTGGGGGGGCAGTCGAGGGCAGAGGGCACAGGCAGCTGCCAAGACTCCCTCCCTTCCCTGGGGCGAGGGATATGGGGGGACGCGGGGGTTCGGTGACTGCAGGCAGTGGTCACTGTGACAGGGCTGTGCAGAGCCCCCCCAGCTCACCCCCACCCCAGCTCTTCCCACAGCAGAGGGGATGCCAGCTGATCCACCAGCCAGACCTTCCCTTACAAAAATAACATTTCATCTTTTTTTTTTTTTTTTAATTTCTTCTCTTAAAATAATTGACTAATTGGCCGAGTCCCAGGTCCGTGCTGGGAGTGGATCCCAGGTCTGCTCTTGCATGAAGGGTTTATTAAAGACATCAGAGGATGACAGGACAGGAGGGGGGCAGGCAGAGCCGGGGCGGTGCCCACAGCACGCTGGAAATTTCCCATCGCACCCAGAGGGAGGAAGCCCAAAAATTAATCCCGGCCATCCCCCGCAGCTCAGCTCTGCCCCGAGCAGGGCCTGAGTCACCCAGGGCGGCATCACCCAGGGTGGCATCACCCAGGATGGCATCCGGGCCCCAGCACCCTCAGAGCAGGAGCGAGGCTGAGAGCACATGCAAGAGAGGGGGTCCCCCTCCTCTCCTCCCTTTAATCCCCAGCCCCAAAGCAGAGCCCTTTTAGGGGAAAGTGTAACGCAATACCTGGAAAATTTCTCCCACCCGCTCTCCGCTGTCGGCTGCCAAATTTAAAACATATTTGCTGCTTGGCCTTGAAGAAACGTAACCTGCTGCCTAATTCCGACACGTTTATTCTTCGGGGGGCAACGAAAAAATTCGCACAGCCGCTGGTGGCTCCTCTCCTTACACCCCGCAGCCCTCGGGCTGGGAGCTGCCAAAAAGCTGCCTGGGAGCCGTCCACCGGCACGCACGGAAACACTGGGAAGGAACAGGAGGGAGGGAGCTCTGCCTGTCCTGCAGCACCAGGGCAAGAGGTTTTTGGCAGATGAGCCCAGAGCCTCAGCCTGGGGTGCCATCGGCCAAAAGCCCCTGGAATATGCAATGTCCAGAGCAATGCAAAGCTCCAGAGCATGGGAATGGGCTGGAATCACCACCCGCCTACATGGAGAACACTCCCACTTGTAAGCAAGGCCACCCCATCTCCCCTCACCACACAGAGACCCAGGACAACAAGTGGGTGCCCATGCAGCCCTCATCCCTCATCCCACCACCCCAGCTCCTCACCAGGTGGAATTTTCCAGCAGGGCTGGGGTTGCAGTGGGAAGGGGCTGGGGGAGGGCACAATGTGTTTAGCAGACTGAGCAATCCGACAGGGTCCATTAAAGGAAACAATTTGTAATACAATAATTATTATGTCGTTCCTCTGGCCTCTTTCCTAAGCCACTCTTTAAACAGTTTGAGGCTTGAGGGGCCTCTAGAAAGCAGATGGGATCTGTGGGGCTGAGGGTGCTTCAGTGTCCACGTGTGCCGGGACGAGGCAGATGGGACGGACACACAGGGTGGATGCACATCTGGAGCTCTCCAGTGCAACGGGAGCTCATCCCAGTTTGGTCATGGTCCTTGAGGGATCACCGGGAACACTGGGAAGGGGAACTGCTGCTCCCCAACACTCCCCAGCCACAGGGGAGCATCACCAGCCGAGGGTCCTCTCCCTGTGCACCGCTGGCTCTGGATCCATGCTCGCCCCAGGATCCACGGCCTGGCAGCACGGCCGAGCCCCGCGGCGGCTCCAGCTCAGCTTTTCTGCTCTGAAGTTCTCGGCCACACATCTGAAGAAAGCGGCGGTAGCGAACAACAGAGCGAGAGCAAGCAACACAAATCCCCGGGATAATGAGCCCGGAGGAGGGAGACGGTGGGCTCTGTCTGAGGAGGGAGCCGTGCTTTTATTGGAGAGGCCTAAAAGGGCTATAAATCCTCAGATTCAAAGGCGAACTCGAGCTCTTTCAAGTCGGAGGAAGGCCTGGGATGTGTCAGCCGGGAGGACTAACCACGCCGCGTCCCCTGCTGAAGTGGCCTCTTCAGCAAAGCCGCGGAGCAGCCCGGGATATTACACCCAGATCCTTTCCATATGCTGCCCGCCCGGCCGCAGGCAGGGCACGCCGGCATCCCTGCCGGCACCGGGAGCCGCCCGACCCCCCGCACGGGAAAAACCGGCCACCCTGCTTTAACGGGGAAGTGCCTGTGTGCCCATTCCCCTTCCCAATGCCCACGGATGATTTGCCCCTCGAAATCCTGGTGGGAGCAGGGGGCTGTGTCCCTCCCTCTCGCGTTTGGCTGCGATACTGCAGCGAGCCCAGACAAAGACGCTGGAGCCCAGCACCAGCACATCCCCGAGCATCCCTCCCCATCCCTGCATCCCTGACCATCCCTGCCAGATCTAGAGCTGCCGGTCCCGTCTGCCAACCCACACACCAGGCCCGGGCTCCCACGTTCCAGGAATCCATGAAAAGGGTAAAATTGGTGGCAAAGAGGAGACAGCGCCAAGCCCCAGCCCTGCACAGACAACCGCAGACACTTCCCAGCTCTAATGAGAAGGAAAACATGGATATGCTCCGGGATCAATGGAATGATGTGAGGGCATTTACAGCTCTTAAGCCATGAAAATGCACTTTGCTTTTCCTAAAGTACCTACTCAGAAGAGGTTGAATGGCAGGAGCCAGCCAGAGCAGCCAGTCCCCAGCGCTGGGCTCATCCTGCACACCAGGATGCCAGGGGCAAAGAAAGGGATTGCTGGGAAGTTGGATGCTCCTGTCCCATCGCCAGTGGTGAGGCAGGTGCCACCAAAAGCAGCCAGAAACCCCATCCAGAGAAGGCACCCACCCCAGCTGGCCCTTTGCACGTCCCAAACTCCAGCATGAAGGTGCTGGGACAAAGAGCTGGTGTGGCATCCCCTCCTGGCACCTCCGCGTTGGCACAAGCAAGAGCCAACCCATGCCAAAGCAGGTAACTCTAAGCCTCTCACCACAGCCCAGCCCTGGCAGACACGGCACACGTGGATCCCTGTGCAGGCACAGCACCGCGGTGGGACGGAGCCATTGGAAAACACCAAGGGGAGCTCACAGCTGGACACCAAACACCCCCTGTCCCGGCTCCCCACACAGCCCCCCCGGCAAAGCCCGGTCCCACGGCCTTGGAAAGGGCGAGCAGCCCACCTGGGAAGGGCCGGCTGCGGGGAAGAAAAGGTTATTCCCGAGCAGCCGAGCCAGGGTTATAAATAGCTGGCATTTTTGAAGTGCAGCTGCTCGGCTCAGCCTGGCCGGGGCGGCACTGCCACGCCGGCACCTGAGCCGGCTCGGATCCCGCCCGGGGGCTCCGGCAGGGAGAGCTCACACAGGAGAAGCCACTGCTCACTGGAACACCAGGAGTAACCCCCCAAACCTGTCCCCCACCATCCTCCAGCCCTCCCCAGGGAGGAGGGGCCTGGAGGCCCCAGAGTCCTGCTCCAGGCATCGCCCACAGCCTCGGCAGGCTTTGGCTCCAGCTCCAGAAGAACCTGCTCCACAAAAACACAGGGGCCAGGAAAATCCCACCGTGTGCACAGATCCAGCCTCACCGAGCAGGACGTTTAGCCCTGGCTTGTCCGACTCATCTGGGACCAAGCCTGGACAGGCCGAGGCAGCCAGGAGTGCCAGGATCCCAAGGCTCTGGCACAGCCAGGAGCAGAGCACTGGGGCTCTGACTGAAGATGGGATCCCGAGACTCCAGTACAGCCATGAGCTGAGCACCAGTGCTCCAATCAAGATATGGGATCCTGAGAATACGACAAAGTCAGGAGCAGAACATCAGTGCTCCAAACAGAGATAGCATTCCAAGACTCCTGCACAGCCATGAGCTGGTGTTCCAACAAGAGACAACACACCAGGAGCAAGAAAACCCTTCCCAAAGGATGGTGGGTGTGCACCAAACCTCTCCACGAGCAGGAGAACCACCACCACTACAACCACCATCCCTCCTGCTCTCCGGAGGAGGATCCTCTGTCATTCCACCCACCCCAAAACAAGGGATGGGAAGGAGAAAAGCGTCAGGAAGCAACAGCAAAGACCTGTGCTCTCTCTCAGCCCAGCACAACAAAAGCCCGGCCGCGCATTCCTGCCCAGATGTGACGCTGCGATAGCACCGAGCGAGTCCTTCTCCTGCTCCCCATCCCAGCAATCATTAATTAGAGACAGAACGGAATCAG
The DNA here is from genome assembly GCF_001715985.3 of Manacus vitellinus. Taxonomy (NCBI): domain Eukaryota; kingdom Metazoa; phylum Chordata; class Aves; order Passeriformes; family Pipridae; genus Manacus; species Manacus vitellinus. Next base: position 1,063,057 of record NW_021939395.1, read on the forward strand.
CTTTGTTTCTCCCCACCCTGTTCCAGCTGCCAGACTCCAAGTAGCATGTGCTACTGATCGCTCCAAGATGTTTTCCCACCGGAGCCCAGCGCTCTTCGGGCAGAGAGGCTTCCCGGCAGCACGGCCACCGCTGGGCCAGGAATAGGGTGCCCTGCCAGAGGGGCAGGGACGTGGAGCCACGGGGAAGTCAGGGGCAGGTGGGACCCACAAATCCTACATGGAAAAAGGGATCATGCCCCGCTTTACAGGGGTAACCCAAACAGCTCCTGACATGCATCATGTGAGCGGCTGCACAAGCACCCCGACTCTTGGGACCCCGTGATCCCAACAAACATGGGCAGGGCTCGGGGGGACCCTGAGCACTCAGTCAAGCTGTTTAGGGGGACCCCCAAGCACCCAGAGAAGCTGTTTGGGGGGACCCCCAGCACTCAGTAAAGCTGCTTCAGGAGACCCCAGTCTACAAGGGAGCGCTGAGCACTCAGTAAAGCTGTTTGGGGGGACCCCATAGCACCCAGCAAAGCTGCTCAGAGGGACCCCCAGCCCAGCGAGGGCACAGGCTTATCCCACCCTGCCAGACACAGTCCATTAGGGATAAGGATCCCAGGAGCACCTCAGACCCCCAGAGCGGTGCAGGGGCTCATGTGCAGCGGTGGCACAGGGAAGCAACCCCCACTAGCCCCTGGCAGCCCTTCCTGGTCCAAAGTGGCACGGAAGGCCCGTCCGGCCCCGCTGCCAGGCGGCTCCGAGGAGCTGCAGCAGCTGTTTTGCTCCGAGAAAGCTCCGGCTCCTTTTACAATCAATCAGCCACCCCATCACGGCTCTTTTTTTCTTTTAAAGGAAGCAGTTAAATCCATTTTATGGAATCCAGCGGTATTTACCCGGCTACTGCAAGAGCCGCAGCCCTGCCTTCCCTTTTTCTTAATTTAAGTTAATGAAGTCATTCCCAAACAACCCACAAGGAGCCCTGGGTGCTCCTTCCCCTGGGCACTGGGAGAGAGGGAATCTCACTGGTGAAACCTGGGCTGGGCACAGGGGTTCTGCCTTGGGGGAGTGGGAGCACAAACTCCCCATGCTGAGAGAGCTCCCAACAGCCTGCGACCCAGGAAAGGGTCCCCCCAGCCCCCTCGGGAAGGGCTCCACCATTCCAGAGGGAAACTTCAACCAGGATGCAGGCCATCCAGGCTTGCTTTGTCCAAGCCTTCAGAGATGAAGCGAAGCCCTGGGAAGGCCCAGTTTTGTACAGGGGCCATCAGATTCCTGATGGGACCACAGAATCAAAAATCCTGGAATAGTTTGGGTTGGAAGGGATCTTAAAGCTCATCCAGTTCCACTCCTTGCCACGGGCAGGGACACCTTCCACTAGCCCAGGTTGCTCCAAGCCCCATCCAACCCGGCCTTGGACACTTCCAGGGATGGAGCAGCCACAGCTTCTCTGGGCAGCCTTTGCCAGGGCCTCCCCACCCTCACAGGGAAGAATTCCTTCCCAATATCCAATCTAAACTTCCCATGTTTTTAGTTTAAAACCATTCCCTTGGGGATCCCCCACCTCTCGGGCCTGGGAAGGGGGAGTCTCCGAAGGCTCCGTGAGCCATAAATGACTCTTAATTAAAAATAACCAGCGTGTTCTCCCTATTTCCCAACTCCCGACACCCCGGAGCGCGCCCACCGCTCCGGTAATTCCATTACATCTGCTCCGACAAGTGTGAGCCCCCCGCTCCGGAGCTCCAGGCCAGCCATTCCCCTCGGAAACAGCCTTCCCGCAAGCACTCTGTCCCTCGTAAAACGGCATTAAAAAAGGCAAAGATACGCCAGGCTTCAAACCCGGCGCTTATGGAATCCAACGGGACACCAGCATGCCATTAAAGGCAGAATAAAAATACCATGAAAGATTAGACTTTTGTCTGGGTTGTTTTTTTTTCCCCCTGTTCCCTTCACCTTTTTCTTCTTAAATAAATAAATTCACTTTGTTTTGAGCAAGTTGCTGGATTGCTCCGTGGAGCGAACAGAGCCGAGTGAAACTTTCTGTAAGAGGAAGAGGGAAAAGCAGAGGCAAAAGGAGCCGTTCTCCGGAGCCGCGGATGATGTGTCCCATTTCCCCCACCTCCTTATTAAAATACTTTCTGGAGAGGCGAATTCCAGCCTGAAATGAATTTTCCAAACCATATTTTATTAGGAATGCTTCCTTTTAACGGTCGGTACAGGAGCCCACCAGGGTCAGTATTTCTCCAAAATTACAGCCAAGGGAGTTGAGAAAGGATTTAGCCAGAATTTCTCGGGCAATTCCCGGCTGTTCAAGGAGAGCACGCTCCCACTGCCCCCCAGCTGGGCAGCAAAGGGGCCAAGCAAATCCCAAAAGCACTTTCTGCCCCCCTCAAAGCCCATGTTGGACTCTGTGGAAAAATTAAAGCCGTATTGGTTCCCCAAGACCCCTTCCAAGGGGTTCCACAGGCATCCCAGGAGAAGCTTGCTCAGAGAGGTGAGCTCATCCCAGTCACAGGTTTGACACAATTACCACTTTTTTTCCAACAAAACCATTCCTAGGCCTATTTTTTCCCCTTTAAAGACCCAGAATTATTCACAATGGGAAGACAGTGATGATTTCACCGCTGGCTTTGGGACACACACCCAGGAGCCGACGGGAAATGCTTCCCAACGCGGCGCTGCAGCTTAAGCCTGTCTTAACTCGATTAGGAAATGGTTCCGTCTATCGGATGTGTTATCAGAGTCCCTCCGATAACACCAGCAGCCCCGGACCCGCCAGAGCTTGGAGCCCACAGCCCTCAGCTGCCCAGAAAGGGTAGGAAAATATTTTCCTTATTTACAGCGATCGCTCCAAGGCCGGCCGGGCCCAGCGGGCCACGCTTGCTCCTCCGATCCGTTGGAAAATTCCACTTAGCCGTATTATTTTTAAAGGCTTTAGCTCTCTTTACTCTAAAAACAAGAGTTAAAGCTCGGCAGAGTGGGATGGGGGACTGGCACAGCCCCGGCGTCAGCCGAGGAAGGGGTCTGGAAGCCCAAAGTACGGTGGGGAGAGGGTTCAGTGGATCTATCCGGAAGAGTAATCCCAGTCAAACCAAGAGCACGGCTTTTCCTCAAGCTGGAGCCGGACTTTGCCCAGCACACTGATCTCAGACTGGTTTCCTCAGCCGGGTTTGCTGGGAGCAGTTGTGGAGAGGCTCTGCCCGACACCACACAACCAGCACAAATCAGAGGTGGGAGCACCAAGGGGTAAAAGGAAGCGACGGATCCCGGAGATGGATCCCGGAGATCAGGGTCCGGGGTCACTTCACGGGGGCACAGACCCGGATCATGGGATCAGAGCCTGGCCCTGACAGCCCCCACCAAGGCAAAACCCTTACACTGGCTTTGCCCACACATGTCCCAGCATGTTCCCAGTTGGCAACGCCAACGTTTCGGGCTCTTCCCACCCTCTCCCGTCCCTGTGGGGATACGGGGATGGGGAAGCACCGGGGCTGCTGCCCCACGGCAGGCACCCACGGGAGCAGCCCCACGATGGCACGTGCCCAGAACACTGTGCCGAGGGCAGACAACCTCTGAGCCCCGAACTGGGGGAGAACCAAGGGCAGACTGAGATCCAAATTCAGGGAGAATTGAGAGTGGCCAACCACCAAGCTCCAGGGAGAACCGAGGGGACACAACCTCCGAGCCCCGAATTCAGGGAAAACCAAGAGTAGGCAACCACTGCACTCCAAACTGGGGGAGAAACAAGGGCAGAGAAACACTGAGACTCAAATTCCAGGAGAACCGAGAGTGGGCAACCACTGAGCTCTAGACTGGAAAAGAACCGGGAACAGACAATCTCTGCGCTCTAAACTGGGGGAGAACCAAGGGTGGATGACCACCAAGTTCCAAATTCAGGGAGAACTGAGAGTGGGCAACCACCAAATCCAAACTGAGGGAGAACCAGAGGTAGACAACCACAAAGCTCCAAGGTGGGGGAGAACCGAGGGCAGACAACCACCGAGCTCCAAAACTGGGGAGAAACATTCGTGGACCATCTCCGAGCTCCCACACTGGGAGGAGAACTGAGGGTGGACGATCTCTGAGCTCTGAATTTGGGGAAACTAGGAGTGGGCAACCACCGAGCTCCCAAGTGGGGGAGAACTGGGAGCGGACAACCACCAGGCTCCCAGTGAGGAAACCCAGGAAGACCCTGAGCTCTCCCTGGACACCCCACTTGGAGGGACATCTCCGAGCGCTCCGCACCAGGGGTCGGTGCCGGTGGGAACCTCCCGGTGTGCCACCCTGTGCCAGCTGATTGCCACCACCTCCTCCAACTTCCAGGCCTCGGCAGCTTAAGGAAAGCCCAGGATAGCAAAGGGGACCAGGGAGACATGGCGTCCCCCACCACCAAGCCAGAGCTGCCTCTACCTCCTCCAGCTCTTTTTCCCAAATAAAACTGTATTTTCTGGAACTTATTTGCCTGTCCCTTGCCAACACCACGGGCTCACGAACACAGCAGGACAATTCCCGAGGGAGAAGGCTCTCTCTGCTCCCAGCCAACTGACACAACTCCGAAAGGAAGGAAAGGAAAAACACATCGAGGAGGAGAACGGAGCGCCGGAGCCGCCGTCCCGGCGCTTCCAGAGCTGGGCACATGCGTGAGCCGGCAAAGTTCCTTTTTCCCAACGAAATAAAGGAAATAAACGTTTGGTTGGAATACGTGTCCAAGCAGGAAGGTTGTCCAAATTGTTTCGCTTCTTTCCAACCCTCAAAAACTCTTTGGATTATTTTACGGGATTTTTTTTTTTGCCTTGAGAAATGCGGTGGGGAGAAAAAAAAAAAAATCAGGCTAAAAGCAGGATTTTTTTTTTTTTCAAGCTTGAACGGGGTAAGATAAATAAACATTCCGTGATCTACAAGATAAAGCTCAGCAAGGGCCACCAAATCATCCCGACCACCAGCCACGGGGCAGGGGCGACCAAACACCCTACACTCCTCCTCGTCCTCGCCCTTCATCCCGGCCCTTCGCATTGTTCCTGCACGGCAGCCGCGTCCACATCCACAGATACATAAATAAATACATAAAAATATATATAATTTGGGTGTCTGCACAGACGGAGCAGCCCCGCCGCCCGCTTTGTTCGGACCCAGCCCGGTTGGGGGGGGGGGTCCCTCGCCTTCCTCCACGGTCGATTTCGGATGAGAAAGCCCAGGAAAAAAAAAAGAAAAAGAAAAAGGTAATAAATCCAAGTGGTGGAGGGGAGCGGCGATCCGGGGGGGAAGAAAAAAAAAACCCCACAATTTAGCCGTGAAAAATTTAAAAAAAAAAAAAAAAAAAAAAAAACAAAAGGCGTTCTTAAAAAATAAAAACGGATTCAAAGAGAGGAAAAGCTGCGCGAAGCAAAAGCATCGTTAAAAACGGGGGGGAAAAAAGGAGAGGAGGTGTTGGGGGTTTTTTTGGTACAAAAAGCAGCGCGGCATCGCCGCGGGTCCGTCCTCAGCCGGGGGTCGCTCCGTCCGCCGCCCGCAGCCGCCGGGAGCGATTTTCCCTTGAAAACCTCGCCGTTTCCGTTAAATTCGTACGGCTACCGCGGTTTCGGTACATTTTTGCCCGCGGGGGGGGTGCGAGGCGCGTTTTCACCCCCTCCCCCTTGCTCCCGCCCCCCTTCTCGCCGCACGTACTTGGGGTTCGCGGAGCTCCACGACACCGGCTCCAGGCTCTTGGCGAGCGGCGCGGCGAGGCGGCACAGGGCCAGCAGGACACCCAGCAGCCACCGCCCGCCGCGGGCCGCGCCATCGTCCCTGGCGGCGGGACGGGCCGGGCGTCAGGCGCCCATCGCGCTCCGCCGCCTCTCTCCACCTCCTAGCCGCTCTCTCTCCCGACCCCGCCGCCTCCGCCCGCCCGCACCGCGAGGCGCCGCCCGTCGCGCAGCGGCTCTACCCCTCCGCGCAGGCAGCGGCGCGGGCAGCCTGGAGCGGCGGCCAATGGCGAGCGGAGCGGGGGGCTTGGCGGGCGGGCACGCCCATTGTGGGTTAAGGGGAGCGCGGAGATTTGGGGGTTTTTTTGATGACACCCCTCACCCCCAGTGGTGTCGGTTACTGTCGAGTTAACGGAGTGAGAGGGGGCGACGGGATGGGACGGGCCGGCGGGGCGCCGGGTACCGGTGCCCGCCGGCCCGTCCCCATCCCGTCGCCCCTCCACCCCCCCGCTGCGCGCCCCCGCTTGGCCTCGCCCGCCCATTCAGCCCGCGGTCCTACAGCACCCCCCAGCGGCCGCCGCTGGCCACGCCCCGAACAGGACCCAAAATATTCCAAAAAAACATTCCAGGATTCGGAGCAGATTAAAGGGTTTAAACGTTTTGGTTTTTTTTTTTCCAGCTTTTTAAAGATCTGGGTTTTTTCCCCCGCTTTTCTTAAATATTCGTTGTTTTTTTCTTACTCTTTTCCAGGGTTTTTAAAAAGATTTTAAAAAAGATTTTTGGACTTTTCCCCATGTTCTTAGTTGTGGGGTTTTTAAAGTCACTTGAAGTATTTTGAAGGGGTTTTTTCTTTCTTTTATATATTTTTTTCAGGTTTTTGCGATTCTGGAGTTTTTTTGAATTTTGGGAGGGATTTTAAAGTATTTTTGACGAGTCTTTTTTCCACAGGTTTTTAAATTTTTTTAAGTCCTCTGATTTTTGATTTTTGATTTTTTTAATTCTATTTTTTTTTTGTTTTCAGACTTTTTAGACGTTTTTATTTTATTTTTGTAAGGGTTTTTATTTTTCATTTTTTTGAGAGTTTTTGACCTTCTTTAAAGTTTTATTTAAAAGTTTTCTGATGGAATTTTTTTTTAATTGTGTAGGATTTTTTTAATATTTCTGGAGCTTTGGGAGTTTTTTGCCATTTTTTAATTTTTTGTTGTTGTTGTTTTAGTTGGGCCATGGGGAGGGAAAACCCAAACCCCAGAATTAATTTTCTTCCTATTAAGAAAATTATTGGAGTCAATTCACTTTCTATTAGAAAACCAGTAATAAACCCCTTTGGAGTTGGTTTAATTTCTATTAATAAAGTTTAAAAATAAAGTAAAAAGCCCTCCCGAGTCTGTTCACTTTTTATTAAGGAGATTATAAAAACCCCTCAAGTCAGTTTCTTTCTGTTTCAAAAATAAACCAACAAACTTTGGCGTCACTTTCGTTTTTACTGAGAAAATTGAAAAACAAACAAAAAGTCACTTTCGAGTACAAAAATAAACCAAAACCTCCCCAGTCAGTTCCGTTTCCATTAAAAAATTGAAATTTAAGCTCAAATCCCTTCACTTTCCATGACCAAAAAACTACAAAACCTTCGGGTTGGTTCAGTATCTATTAAGGAAATTATCAAAAAAAGAAATCTGGAGTCAATTTGCTTCTTATTAATAAAAATTTTTGAAAGCTAAAGATTTAAATGTGATTTTTCTGCCTTTTCAAGGAAAACCCCGATCTGGGGTCATGGGGGGGTCCCTGGGAGCAGGTGGGCAGCAGGATTTGGGCTGTTCCAGAGACCCAAATGATGGAATTCCAACCTAAAATAGGGGGAAAAATTTAGAAATTAGGAAAAATATTCAAAACTGTTATTTTTATGTATTTGGGTGCCTAGCCAGGCTCAGGTGGGTCCCAGGGGTCTCCTCCTTGCTTATTCCCTGCCTGTTCCCTGCCCGTTCCCTGCCCAATTCTGCTTTTCCTGCCTGCTCCCTGCCCATTCCTTCTCCCCCTGCCCATTCCCTGCCCTCTCCCTGCCCACTCCCCCTCTCCTGCCCCTCCATCCCTGCGCTGACATCAGGGCCCGTTGCCATGGCGATGCCGATCTCCCGGCACGGGCTCAGGTGGGATCCAGAGCCCTGGAATCCTTCAGAAGGAGGATCCTGTCCCCACAGGTTCCCTGTGTCCGAACCACCCCGCCACCAGGATCCCCTCAGGATCACTTTGGGAACAGTTTGGGATCAGACCAGTGGGCACCAGTTTGGTGGTGCTGGAGGATCCTCGGGATGAGGGGAAGGAGCAGGTGATCCAGGCACGGGGCGGGGCAGAGCCTGACGAGGATCCAAAGGTCACCAGGAGCCACTTTATGGAGGGTTCAACGGCACAGCCACACCTGGCACTCCGGGATGGCTGCGTGCCGGGAAAAACCCGGATCATGGGCTCTGCCCACTCTGGAATGTCTCAGCAACACCAAACCAAACACTCGTAAGGTGGGAGAGGCCCCGTGGAATGGGGCCAGGCCTCATGCGGGGCAGTGGGACACCTTGGAGAGGTGAGCATCGCTCCGGGAGAACAGGATACTCTTTCCCAACCCTTCCCAGTCCTGTCCCGCAGCGGGAAACACCTGCCTGGTAAAGTCACTCAAGGACAAAATCCTGCTTCTCCCAGCCAGCCATGGTAAGGGAATCGGCAGTGCCAAACCAGGGCAATTCCTCTGATGGTTCTGGGAAAAAAACCCAATAAATTAATTGGAAAAGGATTCCCAGGCTCAGCTGCCCCAGTGACACTGGGAAGTGGGCTGAGCTCCCGGCGGGAGCAGAGCCAGCAGCAGCAGGAAGGGATCGATACCCCGGAGGGTCTGAGCAGCTGGGGGCAATGGCACCCCATCCTTGTCCAAAATCCCAGGTGTGGCAGGTGATCCCTGTGCTTTCACCAGGAATGACTGGGATTCCCATCTCCCCTCCCTTTTCCTGCCCTTCTCCTTCCCCAGCACTCCCAGGGCTGACCCGGATGTCCCTGTGTGTGGGTGTCACGAGTTTTGGGGACTCAGCTCCCACACAGGCTCCGTCCCCAGTGTCCCAGAGGGTGGCACTTCTCCAGGCTCCCATTCCATGAGGGATCCAGGATTCTCCAGCTACCCACAGACCTGGTGCTCCCTGGAGTCCTTGCCTAGGACCGGTGAGGGATAAGAAAGGGCATCACTGAATTCCCAAATCTTCGTCTTTTTGGGATCCAGGAGCTGCCTCATGCCACATCCATGTGCCCTTCCCGCACATCCCACGGTCCCATTCCCTCACTGATCCTCTGGTCTCTTGGCTTCCCTCTCCTCCCTCTTCACCTGCCTTGAAACCTCATTTGAAACAATAATGACATTTTGGGGGATGATCCGGGGAATTCACCTCACCTGCTCCATTCTAAAAGGACAAAGTGGGACAGAAGTGACTGGAAATCCTTTGGCATTGCTCCCAAAATTCTCAGCTCTCCATCCCCCCCAGCTGGCACCGTCTCTCTGCACCCAGTCACACCCTCATCAGATAATGAGCTGCAGCCCTGAATGTGTTCCACAGCCACTTCACATTTAAACTACCTGAGACATTTCCTCGTGGAAAGAGAAATGGGATAAAACAGAGCAAAGAGAAGAAAATTTAGGCTGAACACCAGGAAAAAGTGCTTAGTGCAGAAATCCGGGGGATGGTTCCCCCAGGAAAGCACTGGAGTTATTTAAAACTCACCTAAATAAAACATCGGTGGGGAATAAACTTCTCTCATCCCAAAGGCACCGTGGGGCCAGGGAGATGTTTTCTGGGATGAAAGGGATGAGATCCCACCGGGCTGGATCTCAAGTGGCTTGGCACTTGAAAAGTGCTTTTCCAAGGAGCCCTGCACAGATGGGGCCAAAATTCATGATTAACCCAAATCTTTGTAAAAAAAAGACCCACGGGGATTTTTTTTTTAAGGGCATGGGATACATGGAGAGGTCCAACAAGCCCTGTACCCGTGGAATAGCAGCCAGCAGGGCAGGGCGGGTGCCAGGGAGGCAGCGAAATCAGAGCATCAAATCCAGCAATGAAGGTGATGTCAAGGATTTGCCTTTCCCGGGATTTATTCCATCATTCCTGCGCTCAGGCTCCGGGAAACTTGCACCTTCTGCAGATGTGCCGCCTGATTAAAATGATGCAACATATTTGCTGGCTGTGTCATAGGATTTAAATTAAAAAGCCCATATTCCACCTGAAAATCTGGCGCTTCCCACCTGCCCGGGGGGCCGGGGGAGCGGAAAAGGGGGAGCTGAGGGTGTTTAATCCATCTGGGAAGGACAGAGCAGGGAAATGCAGCAGCACGAGGCCATCGGGCTCCAGAGGCACATTTTATGGGGCTGAGAAGTCGCTGTATAATGGGCCAGGGAAGGAAGTATTAAAATCTTTAACCAGTTTTCAGAGACGCGATAATTAAGGTGTTGCAAGCTACAATTGCCTGGAAAAAAAATCCAAAGGCAGGGAATAAGATTTTTATCACTTTCAGAAGTGGCCACTCATGGATTTGGGGTTTTTTAAAAAAAAAAAAAATAAATTAAATAAGAATAATAAAACCCTGCAAGAAAGAGAAAATTTAAAAGGTGGTTGAAAAGGGGTTGGGCTGCAGGGAAGGGGAGAGAAAGCGGGAGCTGGGAGAGCAGCGGCCGGCACTGGGAAGTCAGGGAACCTGATTCAGGAAAGCACTTAGCATTGTCCGGGGTCCAGCACTTTAATCAGGAGCTTTAATGGAACTGGAGTAGAGGCTTAATGCTGAAACATCGTCAGTGGAGCTGCTCCCTTTCATCCGGAGCTCTGGGCAGGAAGGAATATCGGCCTTAATTAATGAGGCTGCAGAAATGGGTGAGAGGCTCAACTCCCGCCGGGCTCGACCCTCCCGCTCCTGCTCAGGGCAGGACACATCCCTGCCCAGCTCTGAGCAAATCCACATCTTTGGCTGTGCCCTGGATAAGGGCAGAGTGCAGCTGGGGGGATGACAGAGGGAGAGGGAAGCGACATGGAAAACCACAGGGCAAATCCCTGGCAGGCAGTTGGTGCCTCCCTAAACTGGGAGCGAGGGCAGCCGAGGGGAGACAGGTGTGAACATCCAGAAATGCCCAAAAATCCAAGCTCTTCACGCTACAATCCCACCAGAAGTGGATCACCTTGCTCTTGTAAGAGTAATGGTGAGGGGTGAGACGCACTGGGGAGCTGCTTTTAGCTCTTCAAACAATATTGTTGAAAATATAATGAAAATGCCTCAAATTGGTTGGAGTGGGAGCAGTGGGAACTACACAGTGGTAGATTCCAACAGAAATATGGGGGGGAATATTTACATATACTCATTTATATAAATAGTTGGATATATATGTGTTTTTATATTTATGTATATAGATTTATATGTATTTATCACAGAATCACAGAATATTCTGAATTGGAAGGGACCCACAAAGATCATCGAGTATAGGGATGATGTGTATTTATCTATATTTATATATGTATAGATATATATTTATACATGTGTATAAATGTATTTTTATATATTTATATATGGCTATACATGTATTTGTATATATAAATATATAATTTATACTAATAATAAATACAGTGTCCCCACTTGTGCAGAGCTTGTTGGAGGAGGCAGGAGATGCATGCAGGAGTATCCAAGGGGACACTGCCGAGGTCATTCCTTAGCATCTCCTTTAATGACCCGGCAAAAGGCACAACCACACGTTAATGACCTGGCAGAGAAGATAAGCAGCTTGTCGCTGAAATTCCCACCACTATCCTGGTGTGCCGGGAGCCCTTCCACAGGCAGGGAAACATGAAAGGGGCCTAAACGGCTGGAAAGGAGCACAGGAAACTCCATGGTTTTGTTAGTGGGGGGAAAAAAAAATAAATCTAATCGGATCTATCTGGGGCGAGTGATTAAAAACTTGTCGGAGGGGGAGAGCGGCAGCGGCACCTCGGGAAAATCCGCGGGGCAGGTCGGGTTTAGTATGCAGCTATGCCAGAGCTCCTCTCATCCACCTCTCCCAGGGAAAACACAAAGTGCAGTTTCAGGTCACCGATCCAGCGAAAGAAGGAAAAGCCCCAAAAAGGAGCAGAAGCCGGAGGAATGGTATGTAAGCCGAGATCTGCAAACACATGGATCTGTTTTCTTTGGAGCGGGAGCGGCGAGGGGAAGTCACCGCTGCATGCAAATGTCCCGCAAGGTTTGAACGCCGAAGGGGAAGTGGTGGAGGGTGGCAGAGGAACAGGAGGTGACCTCGGGCTGTGTCCTGCCTGGGGGAAGCTGCCGGGAGCCCGGAGGCTGTGCCGGTGTCGTGCTGCCGTGGGGTGCTCGCAGGATCAGGCTCGTGGCTCCCGGGGCTGCTTCCCTGCTGGCCACAGCCTTGGTTCCTTGGATTCGGTGGAAAACAAATGTGTTCCTGCCCCCAGGGCCAGATATTCTGTCCCCAGGGCCACATCTGCCATTCCCAGTGCCAGGCCTTCCATTGCCAACGTCAGACCTTCCATCCCCAGGATCAGGCCTGATCCCCAGTGCCAGACCTGCCATTCCTAGTGTCACACATTCCATTCCCAGTGCCAGACTGCCATCCCCAGGATGAAACCTTCCACCTCCAGTGTCACATCTTCCATCCCCAGGACTTGATCCTCAGTGCCAGATCTTCCATCCCCAGTGCCAGACCTGCCATCTCCAGAATCAGATCTGCTATCCCCAGGATCACAGCTTCTATCCCCAGGGTCAGACCTGATCCCCAGTGCCCCCCTCCCATCCCCAGGGCCAGAGCCCATGTCTGGGCAGCAGGGTGGGTTCCTGCTGGCTGGAGGAGGTTGAGGAATGCTGGATGTGGTCACATAGTCACGATGCCGCTGTAAGAGGGACCTGGAGGCAGAGGGGCTGGATGGGCTGAGCCCTTCTCCCAGTTCCCAACTGGCGGGCAGCCCCTCGGGGCAGGGTCCCACAGAGATCCCAGCACGTCCCCACCCGCGGTGCCCCGACCAAGACGGTGATCTCACGTGAATGAGCTCAGAGCTGGCTGGGTCCTGCCAGGATTTACATGGGAGGCTCCAGAGAGTCTGTGTGTACTCACAACCCTCCTGCCGAGAGCCACAGCTCTCCCCGAGGGGAGGAGGAGCGGGGCTCCCTTTCCTGCCTCCCCACCCTGCCCTGCCAGCTCCAGCTCCTGGCAGCCGGGCTGTGCAGGGGCCCACGCTGCCTTTGGGACAGCGAGACCCCGCACCCTGTACCCCACACTGCTGCACCCTTGCACCCCTACCCCCTCCTACCCCTGCACCCTGCACCCCTGCAATCCTGTATCCGTGTGGCCCTGCATCCCTGTGCCCCTGTGTCCCTACTCCTCTGCATCCCTGCATTCCTACGCCCCTGCACCCCTACAATCCTGCATTCCTCCATCTCTACATTCCTGCATCCCTACATCTCTGCATCCCCTGTGCCCTGCACGCCCGTGTCTCTACCTTGCTGCACCCCTACACCCCTCATCCCATCATCCCCACAGCCTTGGATCCCCAAATCCCTAGATCCCATCATCTCCATAGCCCTACATCCCTGAATCCCTAGATCCCATCATCCCCATACCTTTGCATCCCTGCATCCCCAGACTCCCCACACCTCCCAACCCATCCCCATCCACCCTGGGCTTTGGGAGGAGACCCCATTTTCCCACAGGGCTCAACACCCTAAAATCCACTCTTCAGGTGGATCGAGGTGCCATGGTGCCCAGGGACAGTGCAGGTTTGGGGGATGCACCCCAGGGAGCTGGAGACAGTGCCGTTGCTTTTCCAGCCCTGCTGGCTCCTGGTGAGGAGCAGGACAGGGTGAAAGGCAGGAGAGGAAAGCGGAGAAATTCAGCTTTATCTCAGCAATCGGGATAAACTGACATCCTGAGCAGTTGCAACGTATCCTTTGTGGGGCTGGTAATTTGTGACAGTGAACATCACTGGAAATATCTTAATTAATGTTTATTTTGATGGCTGGGTAGGTTTGGGGTGACGTGTCCCTGAGTCTGGAATGGGAGGGGGGCAGGGTGGCAGGGAAAAAAAAAAAGGCTTTTTTTTTTTGACTTGTTGCCCAAAACCACAAAAATGCCTTTTAAAGGCTCCCTCCCTCGCCTGAACAGGCTCGTCGGGAGCAGAGTAGAGCTCATGGAAAGCAGAGAGATAGAAAAGATAGAGATTCAGAGGAAGGAGGTGAGGGGCAAAGACATGGGAAGGAGACAGACAAACACACACGGAGCAATTTGCATGGTTTATGAGTCTTTGATTTCAGCCTATTTACAACCTCAGCGCTCACACCCCGGTGGGAAGTTGGGAGATTACTGTACTTACCCGCGATTTCGCTTCACATCTTTATCGAGGGATCTCTCTCGCCTCCAGCCAGAGTTTAACGAGCTGCAGCTACGGCACGGACCGGCCCGGTGCGGCCGAGCCCCTTCCCCGCCAGCCTCCAGCAGCAATTCCCAGCTCCAGCAGCTCCAGCAGCCCTGCGAGGCCACAGGGACACCCCTGAGAGAAAGGCAGACTCCTGAGAACAGAGGGACACCCCTGAGAGCCCAGGGACATCCCTCCTCTCCTTGTTTTTGCCCAGCTTCAGACATGGACAATGGCATTTCTGGGGTCAGACTGGACAGTTTTGGGTTCAGTGAAGGGGAAGGAGACCCTGAGCCCAGAGCATTTGGTTCCAAAGGTGCAAGAATTCCTACCCTGCCAGCATCTCATTCTTCTCCCATTTCTTTCCCATTTACCATCCCATTCTTCCCCCATTTTTTCCCATTTTCCTCCTCTTTGAGCCATTTGCTCCCTGCATTTCCACCAAAAAACCTGAGTTTCCTGCTTCCATCAGGCATTCCAGAGAAAGGAGATGGCTGGTAGGGTTATCAGATACAGTAGGAAGAAACACATGACCAATGGCTTTGTGTTCACTTGATATTTGAAATCTCCACATCAGCTCCAGAGCAACTTCCAGAAACCTCATCGAGGAAAGGTCTGTTTTACCAAGAAAAGGAGAGGCAAGTTTTGGCAAATTCCAATCCCTGGGAGAGTCCCTCATCCCACTGAGAGCCCCCAGCACCTGGACACACCAAGAGCAACCAGCTCACTCTGGGTTTTGTGGCCCCATCTTCCCAGCTCACCCCAGTCAGCACCGAGGAGAAGCACGGGAGTCTTTCTCCTAAAGCCCTTTCCAGCATGTTTTCTTGGGATGAACCTCATGATCTGCCTCCATCACTCAGGACACACCCAGAATTCATCTCCCGTTCCCCGACCCCCTGAACACGCCAAAGGGGGATCAAGGGAAGTTTTTTCCGAGGGGTTTTGGCTTCTTTTCGCTCTTGGATTTCCCCCAGGTAAATCATGATGGTTTTTCTCGCTCCCATTTAGACACCCACGCGCACAGAGGCAGGCGGGCTGTGCCAGGAGCGGGGCAGGGGCAGCTCTCCCTGCCTGGCAGGGGGTTGTGCCCGGGCTCGGCCGCCGGAGCCGCGGGAGCCGCTCCCTCCCCTTGGCTGCGACCCCCCGGTACCGTTTCCATTCCATAATTGGGCAAACGCTGCTTTTCCTATCAGATCTCAGCACAAGCACTAACTAGTGTCTGCAAGTCTTCCCCGAATAATAAGGAATATTCAAGGAAAACCGGGTGCTTTTTCTCATCTCCCCTCTGCCAGGAAGCTCATTTTTTGGGATGCAGGCTGGAGCACAGGCACGGGCAGCTCCCGCATGACTATTCATGGGCAATCTTCGTGGATTTGCTTAAACTCAAAGCAGATTTGGAGGCAAAATAGGAAACCTGGAAGCTGATGACTCCTCGCCGTAACTCCACTCAGCACCACGGGAAGCTTCTCTGCTCCCTCTTCAGCTCGTTTTTATTGAGCTTTTTTTTTTTTCCCTCCCCCTGACGTTATTTAAATCTTGTTCTTTAATAAGTCTACAACTAAAAGCAATTAAGGAGCTCAGTGAGCAGCATCCATTTCAGCTCTGCCTCCAAGGCATGTCCAGCCTCGATAAGCGCTGCCTGGAGGCAGGGAAGGGAGGGCGTTTGGAGCCCGGTGTGTGCCCAGCTGTGCGAAGCCCCACGCCAAGGTGGGCACGGAGGGTTCCTGCCACCCCCACCTCGAGCCCTCCCACCCTCCTGGATGCCTGGATGCCACCAGGCTCAGGGGGTGGATGGTTTGGGGGGCCCTGCCCACACGCCCCTTCCCCCAAAGGTGCTGCTGCGCTGATAAACGATGCTTAAAATAAAATAAAGAGAGAGAAAATCCGTGTTTTCTTTTCCCACGAGCAACAGATCAAAGCAATTCTGCGGCAGATGATAATTCCTGGCAACAACCCGCCCACAGGAGATACGGGGTGCGAAGGGGTCCTTGGAGAGAGGAGCTCAGAAATGCAGGTGACAGACAAGGACAGGGCTTTCTTTGGCCATGAAAAGAGACATCGAGCTTCGCCGTCGGGGCAGCCCAGATCGAACCCACACATCCAAAAGTGCCCTGCCCCGTCTTCCCTCGCCAAAGCCTCGGTACCTCCGTGGGCAGCCGGCACGGCCACGGCCGGATGCCCACGTGTCCTCACCAGCCCACGGAAAGCCCTTCCAGCCAAAACTCCTTCACATTCCCTCTGACAAAGGGCTCCTGCTTCCATCTGAGCAGCAACAAACACGGAGGCAGGCGAGGTAACCTCTTCCCACAGCATTTTAATGAAGAAAACACCCACTGAGATGCAAACGCAGCCGCAGCTCGCTGCCTGCCCATCCTCCTTCCACCTGGCCCGATCCTCCTTCCACCTGGCCCGGTGCAGGGATGCGGATAACCAGGGATGCCTCCGCCCCAGCATCCCGCCGGCCGGTGCTGGCGATACCGAAGGGGGTCCTCAAATTCCACGGCACGGGGCTCTCGATGCCAGGGAAATGGGCATCTCCAAGGCAGGGCACTACCAAGGGTGGGCAGAGGGCTGGGGGTCGGCAGCAGGAACAACCGGGAGGGCAACGGGCAGCGGCGCCCAGGAAAAGGGGAGGAAATCTGCATAAATTAGCAGGAGGCAATTTTACACTCATCTCCTAATCACCCGCACTCGCTC
Source organism: Manacus vitellinus (assembly GCF_001715985.3). Classification (NCBI taxonomy): domain Eukaryota; kingdom Metazoa; phylum Chordata; class Aves; order Passeriformes; family Pipridae; genus Manacus; species Manacus vitellinus. The sequence goes on from NW_021939395.1 coordinate 1,079,843, forward strand.
CGCGAGAACAACAAAGCGGGGCGGTTTTAGTCCATCAGCAGGCGTGAACAGAGGAGAGAGAGCGGGCTCTGAGTGTCAACACAGCCCTAACTACCGGCAGCAGGTCCTGGATCCGGATAAGCCAATGCCAGTTTTCCAGCAACAGGGATGCCCACACTTTGACACGACCAGCCCAGAGACCCCCCGGGTACCCCAGAACCCCCCGTGCCCTGGGCTGATCCCACAGGGATGGTGGGCAGCAGGGCAGGGGGGGATTCTGCCCCTCTGCCCCTGTCTCAGGTGAGACCCCCCTGCAGAGCTGCCTCCAGCCCTGGGAACAACAGCCCAAGGATGTGGAGCTGCTGGAGAGAGTCCAGAGGAGCCCCAGAGCTGCTGCCAGGGCTGGAGCCCCTCTGCTCTGGAGCCAGGCTGGGAGAGCTGGGAATGTTCCCCTGGAGAAGGGGAAGGATCCAGGGAGACCTTGGAGCCCCTTCCAGGGCCTGAAGGGGCTCCAGGAGAGCTGGAGAGGGACTGGGGACAAGGGCTGGAGGGACAGGACACAGGGAATGGCTTCCCACTGCCAGAGGGCAGGGTTAGATGGGATATTGGGAGGAAGTTCCTCCCTGTGAAGGTGGTGAGGCCCTGGCACAGGTTGCCCAGAGAAGCTGTGGCTGCCCCATCCCTGGAAGTGTCCAAGGCCAGGTTGGACAGAGCTTGGATTAACCTGGGCTAGTGGGAGGTGTCCCTGCCCATGGCAGGAGGTGGAATGAGATGGAATTTAAAGTCCCTCCAACCCAGACCATTCTGTGATTCCATGATTATTTCTTCCATGGCTCCAGCCCCTGGGAACTCCACCCTCTGAGTTGGAGACCTGGATGGAGGGACTGTAAATAGGAGGTGGGGAAGGTGTTCCCACTGATCCCCAGGAGCCACTCTCATCTCCATGCAGCTCCCTTGGCCTTGGCAGAGCCCAGCACAGCTCATCCCTGTCCCTGTGAATGGGCACATCTGACCTGTCTGCAAATCCAGCCAGCAGATCCAAGTATTGTCCGACAAGAGAATTAAATAAAACCGAGAACGATTTATTGGAACAGTCCCATTTCCACTGCAAACACAAAGGAATTATCCTCCCAGAAATATGGTTTGCAGCTGGGGTTTTTTTTAACTAAGAGTGTGAAACATGTGCAAACAAAAGACACTTTTTGGGGGGGAAAAAAAACAACTTGAAAACCCAAACATCTGCTGGAAAACCATTCCCAAAGTTTGGAGAGCCCCACAACCAACAAGCACCATGAAGCCAAATGCTACAAACACTTGGAGAAGACAAAGGGCCCTGAGCAAGGCAAGTCCTCCCAGGTGAATGTGGTTCCAGCATCCTCAGGGCTGGCACCATCTCCCCCACAACTCCCTCTGCACTGTGCCTTTTTTATGGAAAATCCGGGCGGTGGGAGCACTTTCCCAGCCTCGGATGGGGAGCGTGGTCCCGGGCTCCCCGTGGAGGGGGGATGCAGAGGAGCTCAGAGGGGTGAGGCCTGTGCCTGTCAAAACATTTCAGAATAATAGTCATAAAGCACAGCCAGATCAAAACAAGTTAAAACGGAGCCGCCAAGGTCTGGTCACCTCATAAAGCACAGATAAAGCCAGAAAGGCCTCGCTAGAGCAGGTTTGATCTTCCTCCCTTCCTGTATCTCTTCCATAAACATTTTGGGGAGCCGCAGGAGAAGAGTCTTATTGATGAAGTCCGAAAACTAACATCCTATGGATGCTGGGAACTATCCCACGCCTCATCCTCCCTGTCTGCGGCAGCACCAACCTCAGCAGCTCCTGCCAGCCCTGCCCAGTCCATCCTAAGGACTTCTCTGTTTATTTTAAGCCAATTCCTGTCGAGCTCCTCACTCAAGAAGGGAGAAAAATTGGATAAAAAGAAGCCCTTTGGCCGCCCCCTCCCTCCCGGCTGTCCGACCTCGGGGGGTGTTGGCTGAAGGAGTGGGGAGCATCAGCAGCATCTCAGAGCCTTTGTCAAGCCCAAGGAGCTTTTCCCAAATCCCCCTTTACCTTCCTCTAGCTTCTGCTGTTCTTGTGCTGCTGCATTGAGGGGCTGGAGTGTGTTCAGAGAAGTGAAGGGAGCTGGGAAGGGTCTGGAGCAGCAGGAGTGGTTGAGGAAGCTGGGGGGGCTCAGCCTGGAGAAAAGGAGGCTCAGGGGGGACTTTCTGGATCTGCAACTCCATGACAGGAGGGGGGAGCCAGATGGGGGTTTTCTCTCAGGTAACAAGTGACAGATGAGAGGAAACAGCCTCAAGTTGTGCCAGGGAAGGTTTAGGCTGGATATTGGGAAAATATCTCATGGAAAGGGCTGTCTGGTCCTGGGACAGATGCCCAAGGCAGTGGTGAAGTCCTCAGCCCTGGAGGGATTTAAAAGCCATGTGGATGTGGCACCTGGGGACATGTGTTAGTGCTGGCCTTGGCAGTGCTGGGGGAATGGTTGGTCTCCATGATCTTGGAGGGCTTTTCCAACCTCAGCAGTTCCACGATTCTAAGGATCATCCATCCTGGACCCCAACTCCTCATGGCTGGGTTGAAGCTGTACATGATTTTCCAGGTCACTCAGCTCATGCACTGGCTGGGACAGAGACCTGCTGAGCCTCCAGTTTGGGATGTTCCAGGAGGATCATCCAGTGGGATGGGCACCAGGCACAGGCAGTCCCGGGGCCAGGGCCGAGGCCAGGGCTGGTCTGCCCACACCAGCCCTGCTGGAACATGAGCTCAATTAGAGTAATTGAGCTCAGCTTTTGGAAGAGGCTTTGAGCACAGAAGTTGCAACATTTGGGGTTTCTGAAAGTCCTCTACAAGGTTGTTCAGGTGAGTCTGGTGAGGCAAGAGAGCTGCCCGGGTCAAATGGGAAGATCTTGCATGTTCATCACCGGTTAATGATGGCAGGATTTGAGGTGAACAGCCTGTTTCCACAACAGAGAGGACTTTCCACAAGGTCCCACAGCAGTCTGGCCAGGGACCTCCTCTGGTGCCCCCAAAAGGATCCCAGAGAGGGAAGAGACAACCCAGCACCGAGCTCCGACCTGACTCCAAATGACTCAGTGCCGACCTGGCACTGAGGAACTGCAGGGGAATGTAAGTGCTGGTGCAGAACAGAGCAATAAAATGGCAGATGAACTTCCCTGCTAACAATTGCTCAGTAATGAACATGAAAAGCGTTCCCCCCGTCCGCACACGGCGGCTCGATGTCGGCAATTACCGCTCGTTAGAGGGATCCCGGAGCCGCTGCCGAGAGCTCTTTGAAGGCATCCTTTCCACGATTAGTGGGAGTCAAAGAAGGCAAGTGGAATATTAAGAACTCTTAGAACCAGAAGAGAGAACAAAAGAGAAGATGTCCTTTTTTTCCTTCATCTGTTGCTGTGGAGCTTCTGCCCCTTGGCTGCGACAGATTGACACCATGAAAAGAGGAGATGGTGGGGGTGACACTGGTCTGAGGTTTGGGATAGTGCTTGTACAGAGGGAGCTAAAATAGGCCAGGACCCCACAGCCTGGAAAAGGGGATGAAGAGACAAAAAAGTTAAAATTATAGAGGTTTACAAAGGAGTGAGTGGAAAAATTGACAATGCAATTCTTGTAAAACAGCTGGGATGCTTTCCCCACAAAGTAGGAAGTGGTTTCAGTGACTCTTGGGACTCTCCAACCCCAGTATCAACTCACTGGGTCAGCTCAGCACCCAAGAGCAAAACCAGGATCAGCTCCAGGTAAATCCTGCCAGGACTCAGGCTGTGCTGCTGAGCCCGGCCCAGGGATGAGCCCGGCCCAGGGATGAGCCCGGCCCAGGGATGAGTCTGGCCCAGGGATGAGTCTGGCCCAGCAGTTTTCCCAGCTCTTGGGAGCAGCAGATGTTGCAGCCCCAGCAGAGCCCTTTGAAGTGCCATGTCGTGTTTGCCCATCGCCATCAAACCACACCTTGAGGTCCCTGAGACAGCACAGTCACATCCCACAAGTCCTGTGCAGCTTTCCATGAGGAAAAGTGGAGTAAAGAGGATCTGGATGGGCACTGAGTCTGGGTCCTTCACCTGGAACCTCCTGGGAAATTTCTGGAGCTTCCTAGGAATCCCCATACAACAGTTCCTATAGGTTTTTTCCTATGAATTTGGGGATAAATCATAAATCCTTCATCTTGATCCTTTCTTGCAATGCCAAAGTTTCCTAGGAATTTTCTATACCCTGGGAAATCCAGTCTAAAGCCTTTCTACATTTTTCACAAGTCTTCCTATGACTTGTGTCGAGAACATTTCCAGGAACGTTCAAGGGCTTCATAAGACTTCTCCAATCTGAAACATTTTCAAGGAATGCCCTAGAGCTTCATTGACTGTCCTCCATCTAGAAACTTCCCTAGAATTTTCCATTTTTCCAGTGAGTTTTCTGTCTCTTAGGAGTTTTCTGGCATTTCCTTATTGACAACTTGCCTGGGAGCATCCCAGTGAATTCCAAGATTCCCACAAGGGCTCTCAAGAAATTCCTCTGTGTAGGATAATATGAAATTCTGCAAATACTTTGAATAAACCTTCCCACCCAGGAAATCCTCAGTGTAGGACTTTTCTCAGACTTTTCCACCATTTTGTAGAAACTCCTCATACAAGGGTCTTTCTAGGAATTTTCCTGGTACCCACCATGGGGCAGAAGGGACCAGGTGCCCCTTTACAGGCACAGAGGAGCAGAGTTGGTGACAAGCAGGCACTACAGCCCCAGTGCCAGCTTGGGGGAGCTGCCCTGGGCACCATCCCCCTTGGCTCAGCCCCACCCTGCCCAGGCACTGACTCAGCCCAGGCAGGAGGGACCCACCTGCTCAGCAAACACGGTCTGAAGTGCAGCAGCGAGGCCGTGTTTGCTCGCTTTATCTCTCCAACATTATTTATTTCCTACCTGTCGATGAGCTGGGGGGAATGTCAGCACCAGGACCGGCTGGGCAGGGGCCCTGTTGACTTTGGCACAGGGAAGGAGAGCCCTGGCCAAGCTGGGCAGCGGCGTGTGCCGAGGAAGAAGCCAGGGAATCCAGGACAGGGAATGCTGGGGCTGGGGCTGCTGGTAGTGGGGAGAGCACATGGGCACGAGCAAGGGGCATGATGTGGAAACTGGTCCTGGGCAAGATGTGGAAACTGGTCCTGCAGCTCCATCTTGCAGGAATTTTGTTTGTGATGCCCCAGGAGCACGAGCAGAACCAAGGGCTGCAGCAGCAGAAAGTGCTTCTCCTCCTGTCCTGGGCTAATTCTGCATCCAAGAGGGTCACAGCAATCCCAAAGGCTGGATGGGTCAAACATGGTGATTTCTCTGGGCAAAGCAGCCCCAGTTCCCACCTTCCTCCTCCCTATCCTGCTCCTCCTCCTTCTCCCCCTCTTCTCCTGCTGCTGGACCTGCAGTCTGGGCTTTCTGCAGCCAATAACCACTTGGACTATAAAAAAGCCTGAAGGACCCCAAAACAGCATCGTCTCTCTGATCCCAGAAAAGAGCCACCCTGCTGATCTGAGCTGTCATCTGACACAGGGACAGGGGTGGGGTGTGACCCCCCTGGCTGGGGACAGGCCAGGTCAGGCATGGAGACCGACCTGGAGGCACCCGATGGTGTAAGAGGCGGCTTAGAGAGGAACTGGAGGATTTGGATCCTGTTTCTTGCTTAATTCCCCTGACATCCGATCCCTGGGGAGGAAGAGAGGATTCCTCTGCCCCTGTCAGAGGTGACTTAAGATGGGCCACTAAGAAAAGCTGAAACATCTGTGAGAGGAGCTCTGAGCCCTGCCCAGAGCCCCACACTGCGGGTGATGCCTCGGGTGGTGGGTGCAGGATGAGGGGGGTCCCAGGGCTGTGCATGGTCCCAGTGCTGCCTGGGAGAGCAGGGACGGGGGGACAGTTCCTGATAGTCACCCAGCCCCGCTGCTGAGAAAGATCAGTGGCCCTTTACGGAGTGGATTTCTAACAAAGCTGAGATCATGTTGCTGTTTAACCTAATCTCAGGCCATTTTGTCTCCAAATCCATCCTAATTCCTCACTGATATTAATACAGAGTATCACGCCCTGGCCTGGGGAACAGTAGCTCTTCCCAAGATCTCTTGCCGAGTGCTTCCCCGGGATCCTGTTTGCAGCCAACACTCCCTGAGCCAAATAATCCCCTGGCCTAATGTGCTGACTTAAATTAGATTTGGACCCTCCATCCCTTCTCCACCACTATCTGCTCATTCCCTACAGCTGTAGCACAGACAAAACAGGAGGGATTTGGAGGGAGGAGCTGGCTGCCTCCTCCAGCCCACTTGGACCATGGGATTTGGGATTTACCCAGGCTCCCTCTCCCAGGACCAGCCACTTTTTGGCTGCAGAAGAGCATGGTGGATGCAGCTCTGGTGTCACCACTGTCACCCTGGTGGCTCACACAGACTCTTTGGTCTTTGCTGCAGAGCTGGGGATGCAGCAGCTGAGACCCAGAGTTAAGCTGGGGTTTTGTGCTGACCTTTGAGCTGAAAACTGCTGTAATGAAATCACAGATTCAAGGGAAAAACAGGAGCCTGTGATCGGCCTCTACACAAACAGCTCGTGTCCCACGAGCCCTGCCGGGCAGGCAGGGAGTATCCCTTGCAGGCAGGGTGCATCCCACACAGGCAGGGAGCATCTCATGTAGGCAGGGAGCATCCCACACAGGCAGGGAGCATCCCATGCAGGCAGGGAGCATCCCACACAGGCAGGGAGCATCCCATGCAGGCAGAGTGCATCCCATGTAGGCAGGGAGCATCTCACGTGGGCAGGAGAATGTTCCTGCCGGGAGAGCATCCCACACCTTCAGCAGAACATCCCATGCCGGCAGCCCCCGGGTAGGGAAGCCCTCCCTGGCTGGTCCATGGCTCCTGTGATGGGAAGGGCAGCACCTGCACCCAGGGGGCTGGAAAGGCCTCGCAGCACAAGTGGCACCCAGCTGGTCCAACTGCAGGGATGGGAGGTGCAGGGCTGTCATCACCTCTGCATCCCCCACACGGACACCCCACAGGTGGGCTGAGAGGGTGAGCCGGGCAGGGACTGTTATTCCAGAGCCACTTCCCAGAGCAAACACGGAGCCCCCGGGCAGTGCCCTTTGCCCGCAGCCGGTGACCTGTGGGCAGCACATGGCCCGGGCTCTGCCGGGCTGCAGAGCCCCCCTTGGGCACTGATTGATGGTGGTCCCTGACCCCGGGGGCACAGACCATCCACCCCCCTGCCCGAGGAGCCCGGACCCTGCTGGTCACCTTCTGGGCCAGGCTGGGCTGAGGGGCTGCTCCAGGCAGGAATCAAAGCTTTGGGATCAGACATGGAATGGGGGGAGCCCCAGAAGACCCCAGATAAAAAGGCAGATTCACGGGCCTGCAGGAGGGCTGGGGTCAGGCAGGGGCTGCTTGGCCCCGCTCCTGCTCTGGGTTTGGCAGGGATTTGGGATGCTCCAGGCACGGAGCAAGGATCAGCATGGGTGCATATCCCCAGGGCAAGGGTGCAGGCACAGCCATTCCCTGTGGCACCTTCCCAGGGCGCTGCCAAGAGGCACTGCCAGCCTGGCTCACCTTTCCACTCCCCTCCCTCCTTCCCCTGGGGTTTAGTTGTGGGGGGTTTAATCTGTTAATGTTTACGCTGCACTGTGCCCGATTTGGGAAGGGCAGGTCAGAGGCAGCTCCCAGCAGGCAAAGCCCTGAGGCCACAGGGTGCAGAGAGTCCTCTTCTTCCACCCTAACTGCTCCAGCACCCAGATTTGGAGGGAGACCCCTCCCCAGGAAGAAGTAACCAGCTGTTTGGGAACATGGAGCTAAGCAGAACTGCTCCCCTCTCACTCATGCTCTGCCATAGTGCAGCTGGTTTAGCCAGCTTTGGGGAGGGGAGTGTCTCTTTCCCCATGTCCACCCCATTCCAAATAAATTGCTGGAGTCAGCAGAATGGGAAGTGTTATCACTTACAACAAAAGCATGAGATAAATCCAGGTCCCACACTGTCAGATAAACGGGCTCGTGATGACTGGCGTGACTGGAAAGTGGTGGAAGAACAGCTAGAGGTGGCAGAGGCTGTATCGAGGATGGAAAAGGTCCAGGAGTTATTTCCCCTGTCTCTGTGTTGAGGGGGCTGGGAATGGCCTTTCCAGGCCTTCCCAGGGCTGCCTGCCCGCTCCTGTCCGGGGCAGTTGCCAGGCTGAGCTGGGGGAGAATCCCCTTCCCCAGGGGCGCGCCCCGCCTGCCTCCCCCCAACCCCCCGCCTGCCCAAGCCCTCATTGCTCATTAACCAGCTCTTGCACTAGAGAATAATGAGTCGTAAATCACCCAGCCATTGCCTGGACTTTAAACGCCAGCCCTCCTGGAGTGCCCGGCCATCCCGCCGTGGGAAGGGGGAGAGGCCCCCGATCATCCCGACCCAGCCCTGGTTTTCCTTGGACTTTCGCATCTTGCAGGCTCTGGTTAATCTTGGAGCAAACAGTGCGGGAGATAAGGAGCCGGGTGACCCTCCGAGCCCCTCGCCCTCCATCCCACCCCTCACCTTTGTGTTCCCTGTGCCTGGCCCCGCAGGTGTTTGCTCCCAGAGCAGCCCCATCGCCCCAGGATGCCGGAATCTCCACCAGGCAAGTGAGACCAGCACCATCCAGCCGCACCCCAAATCCACCCTGGTTATCCACATTATCCCCCCGGCAGTTCTGGACCCTTTTTTCCGGGGTCGGGGGCTCTTTTCCCCGGGGGGAGATGAAACTCATTTTATCTCCTCCTTTTTCTCACATTTGGTGTGGGTTCTGCCACCTCGTGCCGGTGCCACCGCCCTGGAACAGGGGGAACACTCTCAGTCACGATAACGCCGTGGCACCACATCCACCCCGGTGCTGGCAAAGCTCCACGGGCACCGTGACTCAGGAAAATAACCAGGGTGAGGTAAAGCAGGTGGTGGCACGGGTCAGAAAACGGCCAACACCTCCCCCACATGTAAAAAAAAAAATAGGGAAAATCTCGTGTTTTGAGAGTATTCCACCAAAACTGGGAGGGCAGGGAACAGGACATTGTTGTTGGAGTGAAATAGGGGAAAGTAAAAACGCCTCAAAAATATCCGTATTTGAATTTTTCTCCACCCAAACTTTTCCATGCCAGGACTGACAAATAGGAGGTTTCAACATCAGCCTTTGGCTGGCACAAGGAGGGGGGGCTGCGTGTGGCAGCCCCGCAGGGTGTGGGCTCCTCTCACATCGCCCTTTCCCCGTCCAGCCACCGGAGCCCCCCAGCCCACCTCCCCACAGCCCCCCGGCCCTGCCGCACCCCCGGGGGTGTCACCCTGGCTCGGGGAGCCCCCGCTCTCCCTTTGAACCTCTCCCTTTGAACCTCCCCCCGACCCCCCTCTGGGACACCTGAAAGCCATTACTGGGCAGCCGCGGGGTGGGACGGGGAGTGCTGGGGGGGCTCGGATGTGTTTGCAGAGTGACCCGTCTTTGATCAAGACCTCTGCTCCTCCCAGCCCCACTCGCAGCCTCCCCGGGTCAGTGCACGAGGGCAGTGCCCAGCACAACTGTCCAAACCCAGAGGTATGTGGGGACATCCCACACCCCCAGAGCCACCTCAGTGTGGGACCATCCAACCCCCTAAAGACACCTCCATGCAGGGACATCCCATATCCCAGAGCCACCTCAGTGCAGGGACATCTCACGCCTGCATAAATTCGGGGCATCCCACACGGTCCTTAACTCAGATCCTCTCCTGGGACATCCCACGGGATTTTTCCGAGGCACTGGAGTCCCAGAAGCCACTGGACGGAGTGGTCACATCCTGCCCAGCAGCATCCAGCGGCTCAGGAGCAAAGTGTGGCCATGTAAACATCCCACAGCTCTGCACCAAAATAAACCCGGTGCCACACAAGCCCTGCACGGGTTCCCGGGGCCAGGGCATGGCCACCCCAGTCACCGAGTGCCTGCAGTTGTGAGGGATCTTTGATGGGCTTTGCAGCCGTCGGAGTGTCCCGGACTGCAGGCTCTGCCCGTGGCAGCACAGGAAGGGTGGCTGTGCTAAATCGTGCGTCCCCACCACACAACCTGCTCCGCTCTCACCCCGGCCCTCCCCAGCCCCCATCCTCCAGCCCAGGCTGAGCAAGTGCTTCCAGACACGGGTCAGAGCAGGGGGGGCTTCCCTGGGCCCCGCTGGACGCGGAGATGGGAAAACAAGACCCCAGCCAGGTCTGCTGCGGTGTCCGGTCAGCACTGCCAAGTGAGTGGGCTGGGGAGGAAGGACGATGCCCACAGCCCTGCCAGCCCTGCCTGTCTTGCCATTCCTGCCTGTCCTGCCACTCCTGCCTGCCCTTCCAGCCCTGCCAGTCCTTCCAGGCCTGCCAACCCTGCCATTCCAGCCTGTCCTGCCATTCCTGCCAGCCCTTACAACACATTCCTGTTGTCCAACCACAGGCTCACAGTGCCTGGGGGTGCCCATTCTGCACCCCAGGTCTCCAGGCACCCACAGCTGCGCCCACAGCTCCCAGGAGAGGCTGATTTGGCAGTGCCAGGTTAAAGGTTGGGCTCAGTGGTCTTAGAGGTCCTTTCCAACCTAAATAACTCTGTGATTTCCCAGTAGGTTCCCACCAGAGTTCCCCTACCCACCTCCCTGCTGCCCTCATCCCCCCAGCACATTCTTCCCAGCACCCTTGGTGGATCCTGGTGTTGCACGCAGCTGAGTTCCTGCAGCCACGTGCCCTCCCTCGTAAGGGACAGCAGGGATGAGGGACTTCTGTCCCACTGTCAGGGATGTCCCACAACCCCACAGTCACCCTGCACAGCCAGTGGTGCATTCACCAGTTCCCCAAATCCTGTCTCCACTGCTCCAGCCCCCTGGATGACAAGCTGCATCAGGGCTCTTCCCTTTGGAGCAGCACATCCCTGGTGCCACAGCAGCCAGGAAATGCCACCACCGCCCTTCCTTGGGGCCAGCATGGTCACCCAGAGCAGTCACTGCTGGGAGCTGCTCAAACCCCTCACTCAGCTTCCTCTCCTCCACTAAAATCCCTTTTCCAGAGGAGCCTCCAGTCTTTGGGTTCACCCCTCTTTGTTTATAATGAATTTGTCCCAAGATTAATCACTCCGAGAATCCCCTGTGGATCCTCTTCGCGCTGGGGAGGGGACATTGTGCCTATTGCTCCAAATTCCTCTGGATTAGCAATTAAGACATCTTTTCTCACTTTCTATCCAAGGGAGAGCCCTTCTGCTAGAGCCATTACAGGTCTCACACAGCCTCGCTCTTTGTAGGGCAGAGATTCCCTCCGCGGGATTTTCTCCCGTCTTTCACCGAGGTATTTTTTGGGGACCCCAAGCTTAATTAAAAAGTTATTCATTATAACTTTAGCACCCAGTTACGCCTCAAGGACTTTGTAATCCCTCTCTGGAAAGTCATGGGAGCAGAATAACAAACGGGTTCAACGTTGGAGTGCAGTTAGCAGGAGGTGCAGGTAAAATTCCCAGCTCACAGCTCCATCCACCCCAGCATGCCAGGGTCCTTTGTGGGTGCCTGCCACCCCAGCCCCATCCTCATCATCCTCTTGGATGGGCTCTTCTCACCCCTCTCCATCCGAATCCATCCCCAGCAGCAGCAATGGCTATTGAGGAGGTCACATCTTAAATAACAACCAAAAAAAGACACAGGGGAAGGGAAAATATCTGCACAGTGGAGCTCAGGACAACGCCAACGTGCTCTCCCCAGATTTTCACAAGCTTTTGTTTTGGTCATGACTATCATTTATTTTTAATATGTTTTCCTATCATTAACTGTAATTTCAGGATTTTCGAAACAGAAGAGAATTAAACATTCAGTAATTTGGGGAGTTTTTCTCTTTTTTTTGCAGTGAAAAGGCAAAAAGTGCTGATCTGCTCCTGACAAAGTTGATGAATCGGCACTTTCAATAGTAATTTTTTTCCTTGGCCAGTTCCCAGCCCGATCTTTAGTCTGGCAGCTGAGCTGCTTCCCCCTGCAGCAGTCCTGGAGGAGGCTGGTGGTCCTCAGGAACCGCTGTGTGCTGGTGATTTCGGGGCCCTCCTCAGCAGTGCCAGCCCCTTGCCCCTGGCATTGCCATCACAGGGACGTTGGCTCTGAAGGAGTCTGGGGTAGAGAACCCTCCCCCTCCTCCACAGTGTCCTTCCCACCTTCACTTCCCTGTTATTGCCTGTGGGTTTCTCGTGGAGGCACAAATTCCCTGGCACAGTTCCTGCCTCTGAAGTGCTGAAGGACTTTGTTCCCTACCTTTGCCTCAGTCTCACCCCCCTAAGCCACATCTTACACCTGACCTACCCTATTTTCTGCTCTTTTCTCTTGCCTCCAGGCAAACTCAGCTCCTCCAGGCTGAAAAAAAGCCTTTTGAGCTCCCATTCCACAGGCTCCTGCCCTCAGCCTCGCCTTTCCCATTCCCACTCACATCCCTTCTCTCCTGGAAGAGCTCCAGGGCTGTGCCTGCTGCTCTCCAGCAGGGCTCGGGCTTCCCATGTCCTTTCCAAAGGAAGGACTCTGCCTCTCCCAAAGCCTTGTGGCTCTTGTCATCTCTGCCTGCTCCCTGCCTGCTCCTGCAACGCCCTGCTGAGCTCCAGGAAGGTGTCCCCATCCCATTCCCAGATGGAGAGGGGCTGCCACTAAACAGCATCTGAGCACAGAGCCTCAATTTATCAGGAGAAACCATGAGATCCCCAGGGCCCCCGACCTTTCAACAGCCAGATGCAAAACGCCCTCTCCTGTTCCGCAGGTACTCCCTCCTTTCCAGTCCATTGAAACCCAAATACATGTCCTCAGCCTGATGGATCGCTGCTGCTCACAGCCTTCGCCTTCCAGGGGGAGTGGGAAGGAGAGGAAATGGCTCCTGTGAGCTTTCCCCCAGCCCACTGCACGGAGAGAGCACAAAGCACACGGAAAACATCGCTGCTCTGTGGATGAGACACCAATTCACCTTCTAGACCTGCTGGAACAGCCTGAGGAAAGTCATTCATCTCATCCCTTCCCACCTCAGCTCCCCTGTTCACCGTTTGTCCTTTCTGTTTGAACTTTGAACACTCGTGGCTGGCTTTAGCCATTTCTTGCTGGTTGGAGCATCGTTAAACAGCCCTTGTGCCAAAGAGGCAGTGAAGACACTGCAGGAAAAGCCTGTTGGGAAGCAAATCCTCCAGGACGCTCATCCAGGGCCATTGCCCTCCCCATTTCCCCACGTGCTCCTGTCTCAAAGCTGTCCCACCCCTCGGTGTTCCCAGGGAGGGAGGCGACGAGCCTGGAGTGCAGTGGGGTGATGAGAGGGATCCTGGCAGGGGAGGGCACAACTACCACAATGCTTGGCCCTTCCCAGGGTCAGGATAACGGATTCCCAGATAACCCCCGGCAGATATACAGCTGCTGCCAGGCCCTGCCCTCCCTCCCCCAGGGAATTAAGGCAGCACTGGCAGCCCAAGCCCTGGGACATAAATTAGTGATGGGATCAGCGATAGGAGCCAGCCCCTGGCTCAGAGGGGCCCTGGAGCTGCAGTGCCCATCCCGGGATGCTCTTTGCCTCCCCGAAGGCAGCGCATTCCTGGCTGGGCTGGGGGCTTGTTTTCCCCCAGGAATGGAGTGGGTTGTTAATACCTGCTGACCCCGAGGGCACGGGTCAGGCACAACCATCCCATGGAGCCGAGGGAAGTGGCCTCTGCAGTGACACATGGCTGCTCCAGGCACTGCCACCATTCCCGGGATGAGGCCCCAGCTCCCCATGGCACTGCGACTGGGGTGCCCCCGGGTGCCAGGCAGGCTCCAGAGAAGGGATGGGACCCATGGGAACAGGGAACTGCAAGCCTGTGGCTGCCTTTTCGTAGATGACAGGCAGGAGGGAAAGATTTCCTGTACACTTTCTTTTCTTCATCCTTTCCTTGCTCACACATGACCTTCACTTGCAAAACCCCTCAACCTGATGCCACCCACAAGTGCTGCTTCCCTGAAGGTTTTGGGGCACTTCTGCACCGAGATCCAGGCAGAGACCCCACAGGCAAAGGCAGCCTCATGGCCTGGGACAAGGCAAGTGCAAAGCTCCTGGACAGCTGGTCTGTGAACCCCCCTCCCACCAACAGGACCCCCCCACACCCCTGGCTGGCAGTGCTTTAATAACCCCTGGCGCCAAGAGCCCAGCCCTGAGCACGTGGGTCACTAATTAGCCCCTGCTCATTAGTCCAGTCATGGGGTTGGGGCTGTCAGCAGATGGGGGGTGTGTGATTAGTACCCCATGGGGCTGGAACCCCCATTTCCACCCACCACCCCAAAGAGATGATGAGCCAGTGCTTTGGGCCCCTCGGGGAGGCAGGAGCCCAGTGTTACCCACCAGCATCCCCAGTGCTCCCAGTGCCACACTGGGTGACAGCAGGGACCTGAATTATTCACCTGGCCCAAGTGATGGATGTCCCTGTAATGAACCCAAAATGGAAGGGGCCAGAGATTAAAACCAGCCCCCCCAACCCACAG
>NW_021939395.1:1094711-1098611 GCF_001715985.3 Manacus vitellinus
GGGCAGAGAGGGCAGGAGGCACGGGGTGGGCAGCGGGGAAGAGGTGGGATGATGGTGGGATGGGACCCTGCAGTGCGGGAGCAGCACCACGTGTGGATCCTGTCCTGTGAAAGGAGGGAGGGGAAAAGGGGAAGGAGAAGAGGAAGGGAGAAGGGAAAGGAAAATGGGAAGGGGAATGGAAAAGGGAATGAGGAGAGGAATGGGGAGGGGAAGGGGAAAGGGGAAGGGAAAGAGAAAAAGAAAAGAGGAAATAAAAAGAGGAAAGGGAGGGGAAGTGGAAAAGAGAAAAGGGGAAAGGAAAAGGAGAATAGGAAGCAGAAGGGAAGGGAAAAGGGGAAAGGCAAGGGGAAATGGAAAAGACAAGGGGAAAGGGAAAAACAAGGGGAAAGGAAAAGGTAAAGGAAAGGGGGAAGGGAAAGCGAAAAAAAAAGGGACAAGGGGAAGAGGAAGCAGAAGGGGAAGGGAAAAGGAGAAGGAGTTGCAATACCCTGCAGCATCCACGCTGCAGTGACCCACGTCTCATGTGCCGGCACATCCGTGTCCCTGCGGATCGGACAGAGGAAACCAGGCAGACACAGCCAAATTCCAGAAAATTATTTTTTCATTTTCTCCTTTATTAGCTTTTTATTAGAGGAAAAAATAAACGTGGTCTGACTCTGCCCCAGCACAACCTCTACCAGCCAAGCTCCTGCCTGCACAGAGGCCCCACTCGGGCTCCGAGCCCTGCCCTGGGTGCCCGGGCAGAGCCCAGATTTAGGGGCTGTTGGGACCCCCTGGCACTGGTGCGTGGGCAGGGGGTGGGGGGAGCTCCACCACTCACCCACACCCCGTGGGTGCTCAGGCCAGAGGTGTCCTGGAGGGCAGATCCAAAGGCAAATCGCCCAGGATCTGTGTGCTGGGGACCGGCAGATGGGTGAATAAATCCAACTGGGATGGGAACATCCTGGCCAAGGAATGAGCTCAGCACGGGGTCAGATGCAGTGGATAACACGGAGCTTCTTGCCTTGATGCGACTGTGGGGAAGACGCAGCCCAGTGAGAACCATCGGAAAAAGCCTTTGACCTCCCTGAACTCTTGGAGAGGCTGAAGCGGCACCTCCGGCCAGAGAGCCGGGGGGAGGGAAGAGCAGGAGCAGATGTCTGTGGTGGGGGACACGTGCAGCAGCCAGGGAGGAGGGTGAGATGAGCTGGGGGGGCACCCAGTGGCACCACGGGTGGATCAGGAGGTGGGATGTGACGGCCACCCATGGCCATTCCAGCTCGGCAAATCCGAGCCCTGCAGCACCCTGGGGAGCTGATGCCCTTCCCAGCACCCTCCCTCCCACATCAGGAGCCGTGCCGTGCTCCCACTGCAGCTGCAGGTTCCCTGTGCTGGATGTGGGGAGGGCTGCCAAGATCCATCACCCTCCTGCACAACCGCTCTGGGATCTGGAATCACTTATTCTCCAGGCCCAGGAATTAGCACATTACAAAGGCACAGTGACTTCAAGAACCTGGAATGGGATCAGTTTTTGCTCAAACTGTCGCCTGCTGACCCTGTCCCTACCCTTGGTGTGGGGAGGGCCACGGACACAGGTCCCTGGGAGGGCGGGAATCCTCAGCTCCAGCCCCCGGCTGAGGAGGTGTTGGGACTCACTCCCCACGTCACATGGATTTTTCTCATTCCTGGTTGAAGTTCTCCAGAGCTCAGCCCAAGGTGAGAAGTGACCCCGGGGCTGCCACGTGTGCCCTCTGCAGTGTGGGATGGATGATCCCGTCACCTCCCACCCAAAGCATCTCCCAGTTATCAGCAATGCCTCCCCCCTGAGCCTGGCCAGCAGGAAACATCCCACTGGGATTAGGGGAGAGTAAATCAGGGGATATCACCCGGGATGCTCACGGGGCCATGGGATTAATCTGTTTGTTTGGAAAAGCGGATCCTGCCTCGAGTGGCTGAGGGTGCTTGTGATGAGCTGCCCACCCCAATGCTTGAGGCTTCCCTTCAGGAATCATTGACTGTCCCATATTCCTACTTAAAACTGCAAGGAAAGAGCTCTTCTAAGGACAGTAAATAGAGCAGGGCCCTGTGAAGGGAGCGGGTGCCCTGGAGGGACACACCTCACAGATCCTCCCTTGGGCACAGCCTGAGCTCAGGCAGTGCTGACTCTTTCTCAGGGCACGGGGATGGTGCCACAGCAACTGCCAGCAATTTTGGGAATATAATCCCAAAAGCCCAGAGGGATGTCCAGGGGCCATGAGGAGATCCTAGTGGGTTCCTCCCTGCAGTGCCCAGTGTCGTGCCTCAAGCTGGGGAGGACTTTGACACCCCAATGCCCTCGTGGCCCCCTTGTCCTCCTCCTCCTTTTCCTCCTCCTTCTCCTCTTTCTCCTCCCCCTCCTCCTCCTCCGCCCTGGCTGCTGGCTCCAGCTGGAGAGAAATCCTGCTTTTTTGCCTTGTGACCATGCTAAGCGAGCTGGAGAAAATCAACACGGGATTTGCATTAACAGCAGTCGCTACAACAAGATCCCGGCCAAACACAATACTGGAAACTCAGCTTTCCCCCATCCTTAGTGCTTCCAGATGGAGCCCCTCACACAGACCAAAGGGTAGGGGCCAACCCCCCCTTCTGCTCTCAGCACAGACCTTTCCTTCGGCCCCAGGCTCCGGAGGGGGCGAGGAGGGACAGATCTGCCCTTTGTCCGAGCTCCTGCCCGGTGCCGGAGCAGCGGCGGGACCGGCAGCTTTCCCTGTTTCCAAAGCAGCGGATTTATTTCCGCTTACATCAGAGAAAGCTGGAAAAAAATAATAAAAGAGAAAGAGATCAGGATATTCTGTAAGTCCCTTGGGATCTGTATAGGGGAAGACATCCTTGGAATAACATCAGCAGCCTCAGCACCGCCTTCGGAGGCCGGCCAGGAACCGGCCTCTGCGGGCACTGAGAGCACTATAGCAGAGTGCTAAAAATATTCATTATCCAGCAGGGAATCCTCACAACTGCACAGGCCCCAGGTATTAAGTAGGTAGCAGGACCTGGCACAGGCTCCTTGGCTTACACCTACTCACACACATTTGGGTTTGCCATTAAAGCCTCCAGGCAAGGATGTTCCCAAGGAAGGGCCAAGAGGGAGCAGTTGGCTTGTCCCCCACTGTCCTCTGCCAGGAGACCCCCATCCCATGGAGCTGACAGCTCCTTTATTGGAGTTGGAGCAGCTGGGGCTTTGCCAGGTCCTTTCTGATAAGAAACCCAGTTGCCTTGGGCATGTGGGCGTGTTGAGGAGCACCCAGAGCCCCTGCACCCACTGGTGCTGCTGCGTCACCTTCCACGGACTGGAAATCCTCTGCTCATGTGCTCATCCTGTGGGAAGCTCATTAAACAAGCAGGCTAATTTTTGGCCAGACATTGCATGAGCCCAGCATTGCTTTGCACAAGGACTCTTGCTCTTCCCAGCCATTACGACATGAAATGGGTTCCACTGCTTCCTCCAGGTGGGAGTTTTTTTCTTCCTCCCCCTTTTTGGGACAAAACCTCATGCACAACTGCCACTGAATCCTCCCAGAATTGCAGCAGCTCCCATCATCGCTCCCACAGGGTCTCCGGCTCCAGGACTGCACAAAGAACCTTCACACAGATATGAAAATCAAATTTAAGTCACAGTTTCTTGTTTTTCACCAGCACTTTTGCAGCTGCTGCTTCCCAGCCTTCCTTTGCAATTGTGAGGAAATGGAGGCAAAGCATCCCAGCTGCATGTGGACTGAACATGGAGCATCTGCATATGGAACTAGGGAATCCCAGAATGGTTTGGGTTGGAAGCAACTGTACAGATCATCCCATTCCAACCCTCTGCCATGGGCAGGGACACCTCCCACTAGCCCAGGTTGCTCCAAGCCCTGTCCAACCTGGCCTTGGACACTTCCAGGGATG
>NW_021939395.1:1099863-1101379 GCF_001715985.3 Manacus vitellinus
CGCTGGCCCTGCAGCATTCCTGGCCCTGCTTTTACACACAACAGATTTGCTCTGTGCCTTAAAAGAAAAGCCCCTCGTAAAACCTGCCAGCCCTGTGGAGAGATAAGGGGGGTCTCAGGGAGCCCTTGGCTCAGGAAGGGGCTGCAGAAGGAGTTGCTGTGATGGAGAGCCAAGTGCAGGGGTGGCCAGAGGAGGGGGAGGCTTTGGGGCCACTGCAGAACCTTTGCCAGCCCCAACCCCAGCCCTGAAGCTTGGAAATCTGAGTGGTGGGATCAGGGCAGCACACGGAGCATGAAGCCATGCTCCCACTGCCCTATCATGCAGCTTGCAGGTGGGACTCTGGCCCTGGAGGATCCCAGAGTTCCCAGAGCACCTCAATGATTCCGTGGTTCTGTGTTTCTAGGGATGTTCTGCATCTTTCTGACTCGCTGCTCAAGGGGGAGCTGGGCTGGGTGCCTCAGTGTGGCACAGCCAGTGCTGCCCGGGAGTGGGTGAGAGGAGAGGGGTGGGAGCACAGGGCAGATCCCCCCACAGATAAGGGGGGATATAATGACTCGTTTTGCACACACGGAGACACAAAAAGCCAAATCACAGAGGATAATTGCTCCAAAAAACAAAGGGGTGCTTCATATTTCTTGGCTCCCTGACAGAATTAGCACAGCCAGCGTTCCTGGGCTTTCCTTTCATTCTTCTCCAAAAACATCACTTTCCTCGGGGTTGATGAGGGGGTGGGAGTGGGAAAGCCGTGAGCATCGCCGGGCCCCGGCAGCGCAGGGCAGCTGCCCACGGGGAGAGGGGCTTTGCTGCACCCCTTCCTACTGCCCCCTCACTCCTCCAGCCCTTTGTCCTGCCCCAGACCCCAAATCCTGGGGGGCAGCCGTGGTGTGCAGCCCACCCCACCCTGGCTGTGCCGAGGTGGTACCTCGGACGTGGCACCGAGTGTGGCGGGGAGGCAACGTGCCAGCGGCGCGTCCTCATCCACGAGGCTCGGGGAGGCAAACAGCTGGGGAAGAGCCTGGGAGGCTTTTTCCCAAGCTGGGAACACTCTCTGAAGCCCTCGCCCCCGGAGCCAGGTGTCCTTTGAAAGGGAGGGCTCCCGGCAAGCCGCGGCACGGGCGGCACCGGGGAGTGCCCGTGGCAGGGCAGGGCGATTCCTCCGGGAGCTTTGGGATGGAAGCTCAGCTGCTCACCTCAAAAACAAGCACTTATAAACGTGCAGGGTGGTGGTTTTGGTGGAAGAACAGGCACAAAAGGAGTGTGGGAGGTGAGGAGAGAGAGCAATGGGATGGAATGGGGATGAGGTGGTGGTGCTGGACCCACCTGCTCAGCCACAGGGTGGCAGGTCCAGTGCCACCACTGTGGGCTCAGCACCTGACAACAGGGTGCCAGGGGCATCCCTGGGATCCTTTTGCCTTACCTCAGTAAAAACAAACAGTATAACCCCTTTCATTTATCACTCCCTGCTCTCCAGCTCTCTTTTATGGCCACTCAGTGCCACCCTTCCCATGTCCCTGCC
>NW_021939395.1:1102054-1105282 GCF_001715985.3 Manacus vitellinus
GGGGGAGGTTAAGTTGGATATTAGGGAAAATTCCTTCATGGAAAGGGTTGTCCAGTGGAGTCTCCACCCCTGGAGGGGTTTAAAAGGCACATGGATATGGCCCTTGGGGACATGGGGCAGTAGTGGCCCTGGCAGTGCTGGAGGAATGGTTGGACTCGATGATCCCAGAGAGCTTTTCCAACCTTAATGATTCCATGATTCTCTGAAAGAGCCCTGGCCCAGCTGTGAGGAAGCCATGCACAGCGGGCTGGGGCCGGGGCTAATTAACAGTCCTCGTTAAAAATATATTGTGTTTGCATTAAACAAGGTTCCCCCAAGCCAGAGGAAGCCGGTGAGGGACTGTGGAGAGATAGCGAGAGAGGGAGGGGGGGCAGGGAGGGGAGGCGAGGCCTGGGTGCATTTATTTCTTTACTCACTTCCATTTCTAAACCAAACCGAAGTGCCTCGGAGGCTGCAGGCGCCCTCACGTCTATTAAAGTACCACATAGGAAATTGTAAAGTGCAGGAAAACAACCCAATCTGCCTGACCCCGTCACAAACCCCAGCCACAGGGTAAACAACGCCGGGCCGCTGTCACTGAGCCTCTCCTGGGCGCTGGACCTGGTCCTGCTGGGGGTTGGATGTCCCCACCGAGGCTGGGTGTCCCCACAGCCCTCATCCCAGCCCTCAGCCACAGAGCTGCCCCCCAGTTCTCACCCAGGATGCTCCCACTTGCCTCCTCCCGGAGGATGCTCCTCTGCAATGCCATTGCTGGAGCGCTCCGGTCCCAGCAGGAACAGCATCCAGCAAATCCCTGTCCTCACCCAGCCCTGGGACAGTACCCAGTGCCCTTCTCTGGGCTGTGAGGAGTGGGAGCAGATGGGCTCCAGCATGGCTTGCCTGTGCTCTTCCAAGTTTCCCTGGCCAAGGGAATGATGTTAAATGAGTCACCACTTGGTCTGAGCACTGCGGGTCGGGAGGGTTTCCTTCAAAGTCAGATGCTCCCTCTCCTCCCCACTGGAGATGATGCTGCACTGGGCCAGTGGTGGGTCTCCTCTCTCCCATCCAGTGCAGGACAAATATCCCTCTGAGCCTCGGGGTGTGTGCCAGGCTCCCTGAGGCTGCCTGACGCCCCCAGAGCATCACTGGCACCGCTGCAGAGCCATTAGCATCGGTCCCACGGAGGCCTCGCTCCGTTTCCCTGGACACCGATAATTCAGCCAGAACCTGAACAATTTTCTGTGCATAATAACCAGAAATGTGCTCTCTGGCAGGCTCAGAAATCAGCATCCCAGAGAGGCAGCCTGGATTAATCAGAGTGGCCATGACTCGGAACAAACCCGCTGATGAAGCCCTGGCAGAGGCAGCAGCGTGTGCCAGGCTGTGCCTCTGCCTCCTGCTCCCACACAGCACGAGGGATCAGGAATCTTTGTGGAGTGATTGGCTGCATTCTTGCAGAGCCCTCTGCCACCGACTCTGTGCCCCCAGCTCTGTGCCCCCTCATCTCTCCACCCCCCACCCCAGCAGCCACAGGGACTGGGCAGGGGGAATGCGGGGCCGCTGCCGTGGGGGGGAGGATGATGGGGGGTCAGGGAGTCCCTCACTGGGATTCCAATCTGCTTCCCACACACTCTCCAGCCAAGTCTCCATTGCCTGCAGGGTGCAGGTTGGGGGCTTTTCCTGACGTATCCCAACCTGCTCCCCCAGGACATCCCCCTATCTCCTCCCTCCAGGAGGTACTGCCCAAAGCCACCCCGGCACCAACTCCTCTCCCTCTGAAGGGACAGCATCGACCATTTTTGGCAGGATATTCAGCTGCTGGATGCTGTGCTTGGGGCTGGCACCTACAGCAGGCTGCAGCCAGGGTGTCTCCTGCTTTCCTGGGACCCCTGGGGTCACTGAGCAGGTCACAGGCACCATGCTAAGCTGGGGGGATGCCAGCACCCTCCCGTGCTCCCTGGCCCTATGAGGAGTGGGGGGTGCACAAGAGGGGCAGCCCTGCAGGGTGGGAGGCCGGACACGTCCTCCACCCCTCACTCTCCCCTCCTGGCGAAGCAGCAGGATGTTTACACGATGGTTTCTGGCTGGTGAAGGACACACAAAGCCTCGAAAAAATAAAATGAATAAAGAAAAAAAAAATTCCCCTGTTGTTCCCTCCAGCAGCTGGAAAGTAAACACAGCTGCTCTGCTCCCCCGAGCACACCCCGGCCCCCCCGGGTCCCACACCCAGGACACGCTGCCCACGGGAGGGGCCCACGGGGGTCCTCAACACCCGGGGGGGTGGCAGCACGGCTGGGGACACCCACCTTCCCATGCCGTGGGATGGCTGGAGGCCCCCTGAGAGGGAAGGCATCCCCCTCTCAAGGAGCCCTCCAAAGGTGGTGCCAGTCCAGCAGGTCCCAGCTCTGCTCTGCCCTTGCGGGATGGGGTGGATAAGCTGATCCCCTGGAAGGAGACACCTGGGAGGGTTTGTGACAGGGCTGAGGGACCATCCCCTGCCCCCAGGGAGCAGCTCAGGAGGGGGGACACAGCGGGGGTGCAGGGACAGGACAGGCTAGTGCTGAGGCCACGGCTGCCTGTGTGCATGTGGAGGACGGGGTGAAGTGGAGGTTAAACATCAGGAAACACTTTCTGGCTCTGGATGGGATCCGGGAGGCAGAGCTGGCTCCCAGCTGGGAGCCCCCTCTGTGGGAACAGGCTGTGGCCTGGTAGGGAGCTGGCTGGGGACCCCCAGCATGGGCTGTGTGCCCACCACACCACCATGGCCGGGATGTCCCATATCCTTTCATCCTTCCTTAATTTTAACACAAGCAGTGGCTCCTGGCAGCAGGGCCTGCTGCAGCACCCAGAGCCCCCACCCAGTCTGACCCTAAACTGGGGAGAAGGGGAACATTTCCCATGTTTACTGTGCAACTACAGCAGCTCTGGGACCCTCCAGAACTGCTCCTGAGAAGTGACACTCCTGGTTTGGGATTTAAATAAAGCACAAGGATCTCTAAACTCCACACACAAGAAGTACCAAATCCCCCCGTTTCACCTTTGCCAGCCCCAAGCCTGTCAGTCCCACGTTCAGGAGGCCTGAGAGCCTGGAGAGTGCTGGGCAGGGTTCAGGGCTGGGGAATGCCTGGGGCAGCAGGGATGTTTCCAGGGATGCTGCCAGGGGCGCTCGGGGCTGCAGGGATGTTTCCAGTGATGCTCAAGGCTACAGGAATGCCACAGGGATGCTTCCAGGGGTTCTCAGGGCTGGGG
>NW_021939395.1:1105769-1106849 GCF_001715985.3 Manacus vitellinus
TGGGAGGCTCTACTGTTTATTCAGCATCCCTTTGCCCCTCACTTTTTTCCCACATCCCACTCCCCCTTGTCCTCCTATTCCTTTTGGCCTCAGCTTTATATTAAGCCTCCACTTCATTTAATGCTCTCCAGTTATTCCTTAGACTCCTGCTCCTTTTCAGCCTCCCATTCTTCAGTGGTCTACATTCTTTGTCAGACTCTCAGACTCCATTTCCCACTACAATTTTATCAGCCTCCCACCCTCTTTAGCCTCCCCACCTTTTTTAGTCCCCACTTTTTTCTGGCCTCTACTTGCCCTCCATCCTTCCACCCCCCTTCAGCCTCCCACCCCATTTCAGCACAGAGGAGCCAGCACAGGCACGTGGGATGGAGAAAGGAGGTAAAAAGTGAGGGGAGAACGGGCAGGTTGAGGGAAGAGGGATGGAGTGCAGGTCCTGGGGCACTGTGGGGCCGTCACAGCCTGAGCAGCCTCACCTGGGCCTCCCCACACACCTGTTTGTGGTTCCATTTAAGCTCAGCCTGGAGCCCTCAGCTCCTTCACCTCAGTGTGGGCATTTCCAGCTCTGTGGGTCCTGTCCCCAGCACAGACCTGTCTGCAGGTGATGTCTCTGGGGTGGCAGTAGATGCCCATAATGCTTTGCCTCCAGCCCTGGCGCGGCCATGCCCCCATCCCTGCAGAGCCCTGGCCAGGCTTGGTGCTTTCCTTGGCTGGCTGAGCTGTTCTCCCAGCCCTGGGGGTGGCACCTGCTGGGTGAGGGCACTGCCAGGGCTGGGGTCACCCTGCTCTCAGCTTGCCTGTCCCTGGGGAGCAGCCACACTGGTGCTTCCAGACTGGGCTTTGTGGCAGTGGTCTCGGCTCCCACAGCCCGTCCGGGTGACACCTGCCTTGTCCCTGCGGGGGCTGTGGGCACAAGGGTGTCTCCATCACCTCCTCACCAAGGTAACACCACCCCTGTCCCCGCAGGGGCTGTGGACACGGAGGAGGCTCCACCACCGCAGCACAGAGCAACACCCATCCCTGAGCCCCGGGGGGAGATGGGGTGGGAGCTCGCTATGGGGTTCCTTGGGGAGCTCTGGAGTT
>NW_021939395.1:1108020-1110920 GCF_001715985.3 Manacus vitellinus
TGGTTGGGCACTGACCGGGCTCCCCAGGGCAGAGGTCACGGCCCCAAGGCTGCCAGAGCTCCAGGAGGGTTTGGAAAACACTCTCAGGCACAGGGTGAGGTTGTTGGGGTGTCTGTGCAGGGTCAGGAGTTGGACTGGATGATCCTTGTGAGTCCTTCCAACTCAGGAGATTCTATGATTTTAACAGTGGTGAAGCATGTGCATCCAAGTCTCTCCCAGGAGATGGTAAGGAATATCAGGGAAGGAACAGGAAGGGCCTGGGGTGGGGGTCTGCAGGGAGAGCAGAGGGTGCTGCAGCCCATCCCAGCCCTGCTCCCCTCTGAGCTGGGGGGATCTCCAGCCCACACTGGGGTACAGGGCAGCAGGACCTGGAGTGGGATGGACACAGGCTGGGGTTCACACAGAGAAGACCCACAGGAGGCCTGTGCTCCAAGAGCAGTAGCAGTAGGAGGGCAATGAGTTCCATGCTCTCTGTCCATCCCTGCTCCTTCCCCCTGGAGATGCCAGGCTGGGATCAGGCTGGCTGTGTCACCCCATGATTCCTGGGCTGGAGAACAAGTGTTTGGACTCCCACCAGGGAGGGTCAGAATGGCCTTTTTCCTGCAAATATAGGATGGAACCCAAAATTAAATCCGCCCTCATCAGCAATGCAAGAAAAGGACCCGGGGAGAGGGCAGGGAATGCAGCAGTAACAGCAGGATGGGGAGCTCAGCTGGACCCTCCTTTCCAGCCTGGCACCACAGTGCTCTGGCATGACACGAGTGTGGAAGGTCTCAGGGGCTGCTGAGTCCCCCTCACCATTGGCACAGGCTCTTCCTGAAGTGCCACCAAAACAGCCAAGGGCATCTGGCTTGGACCAGCAAGACAGAAAGACACTGAGGGTCTGGAGTGTGTCCAGGGAAGGGAATGGAGCTGGGGAAGGGGCTGGAGCACCAGGAGCAGCTGGGGGAGCCCAGCCTGGAGAAAAGGAGGCTCAGGGGGGACCTTCTCACTCTCTGCATCTCTCTGACAGGAGGAGGGAGCCAGGAGGGGTCAGGCTCTGCTCCCAGGGAACAAGGGACAGGAGGAGAGGAAACGGCCTCAAACTGCACCAGGGGAGGGTCAGGTTGGATATTAGGAGGAATTTCTTCAAGGAAAGGATAGTATAATGTTGGAAGGGGCTTGTAGTCCCCATCCCTGGAGGTGTTCAAGGGACAACTGGACATGGCACTCAGTGCTCTGGGCTGGGTGATACCGTGGTGTTTGGTCAAAGGTTGGACTTCATGGCCTTGGAGGTCTTTTCCAACCCCAGCGATCCTGTGGAATCCAGTCCATGCCCTGGGGGCTGGCTCAGAGTCCCCACCAGCACCCATTGTTTGGGAGCTGAAGCAATCGGAGCTGAAGCCTGGCAGGCCCTGCTCCAAGGGCTGTCCCGGGAGGGCCGTTTAGCACCAGGGCTGGACTCCTCTGCCATCATTCCAGAGATGCCTCCAAACGCAGCCAAGCGGCGCCACACGAGGTCACTGAGGTCGGGAGGGCACGGAGCCAGCCCGGGCATGGGATTTGTGAATGAGAGTGGTACAGGCAGTGCCAGAGGGAGAGACTGTGCCCCTGGAGAGGGGCTCCCTGAGCCCTTCCCTTGGAGGCAGCAGTTCCCTCACAGCCTGGCGCCAGCAGGGAGCAAAGGCGTCCCAAGGGCAGGAGACTGCTGCTGTCTGACACTGAAGTGGCACCACAGCACATGGCTTCTTTCCCAGCCTCATTCCAAGAAGGCCCAGTACATCCACTCCTTCCCCACCTTCTGGCTATTAGATGCTTGTCCTTGATTTACTCGCTGCCGGAGCAAAGGCTGCTCTGTCTGGGGAGTTCTTGGGGCTGCTCCCTCTGCATGAAGCAACCTCAGCTGCATTCTGGCTGGGAGCTGGGAGGCAGCAGGACTTGCTGGGACTGGGCCCACATGACAAACACGTGTGATCATGGTGCTGCTCGTTCCAGCTCAGCACAAGTAACACTCCCACAATGGGTAAAGCATCCTCCAGCTTCCAGAGGGAGGGTGAGGTGGATTTGGGGTGTCTTAGTAGCTGGTTATCCCCAGTAAGGGTCTGCCTCATTAGGCAGCCAGTTTATTAGTGACAGGTAATAATGGAAACTCTCCAAATTCCCCAGGGAAGTCTGAGCACCACCTCCTCAGGAAGGAGCTGTCTCTGCCACCTGAGGAACCCAGGATTTGAGTCCCAGCCCATCCATGTCTGTAATAAAAAAAAAAATATCCATAAACCATATTTCCCTTGGAATACCAGCAGGAAAACACCCATAAACCATATTTCCCTTGAAATACCAGCAGCAGTAGTAGAAGGAGAGAAGCCAGAGGAAGGCTGAGCAAACCCTTTCTCTCCTCAAGGGCCATGTGTGAGCTGCTGGTGATGCAGGAGCAGGGAGTGGGAGGAGCAGATAATGTTTTCCCAGGCAGGGGAAACTCCCAGGTGGAAATAGTGCTGTGCCCTGGAAACAGAGCTCTCAGCAAACAGGGCAGGGCTGGTGCAGCCTCATCTCATTAGGTGGTGCTGAACTGGGCACAGGCTCTTTTTAGACCAGAAAAGACAGGACATTGCTGACCTGGCTGCAGTGCTCTCCCTGAGCCATGAAGTGACAGGACAGGGGGGAACAGCTTTAAGCTAAAAAGAGTAGAAATTTACACTGGATATTGGGAAGAAATTCTTCCCTGTGAAGGTGATGAGGCCCTGGTGCAGGTTGCCCAGAGAAGCTGTGGCTGCCCCATTCCTGGAACTGTCCAAGGCCAGGTTGGATGGAGCTTGGAGCAACCTGGGCTAGTGGAAGGTGTCTGGGGGTTGGACCAAATGATGTTTAAAAGCCTCTTCTGATCCAAACCGTCCTGTGATTCCAAGAACCCTGGTCTGATC
>NW_021939395.1:1111165-1112314 GCF_001715985.3 Manacus vitellinus
GAGGAGCTCAGCCTCCAGCCTGGGCTGCAGTTCTTATATCACTCCTGGTGATGTTGAACATTTGTTCGTTCCGCCTGTAAAACCTCTCCTGGCTCCATACCAGGTATTTCCCCACCTCAGTGCCTCAGCTGGAGCAGAGCTGCTGGAGCGTGTGGAGCTCAGGCACAGTGGCCTTCAGGAGTAATGTGCTCTTTGTTGGGTGACAGCCCCTATGTGGGCTCCCCCTTCCTGGGGGGCTCACTGACCTCACAGGTCAGGATGACAGTGAGGAGAAGGATAAAGCTTCCAGTGACCTTCCCTGTGCCTGCAGGATCCCACCCAGGGCCATCCTGAGGGAGCCTGGACAACCAGCTCCAGCACCTCAGCACAGCTGAGTGGCCCGAAGGAGCTGGTTCACTTTGGGACAGAACTTCTGGAAAGCTCCAGGAATAAGGAACACTCGAACCGGTTGCCACAGCCAGATTGGTGCCTGAGGGTGAGGATGGATACATGGATGGAGAAGCAGATT
This sequence comes from Manacus vitellinus, assembly GCF_001715985.3. Lineage (NCBI taxonomy): Eukaryota > Metazoa > Chordata > Aves > Passeriformes > Pipridae > Manacus > Manacus vitellinus. The sequence goes on from NW_021939395.1 coordinate 1,111,674, forward strand.
CTGAGCAGGCTCTGCCTGCAGCTCTGTGTACAACAGGACTTTGAGTTCAATTACGGAATCGTTTAGGTTGGAAAAGCCTTCTGGGATCATGGAGTCCCACTGTTCCCCCGGCTCTGTCAAGGCCACCATTAACCCATGTCCCCAAGTGCCACATTCATGTGTGTTTTGAACACCTCCAGGGGTGGTGACTCCACCCCTGCCCTGGGTAGCTGTGCCAGGGCTGGACAATCCTTTCTGTGAAGAAATTTTCCCAATATCCAACCTGACCTTCCCCTGGCACAGCTGGAGGCTGTTCCCTCTCCTCCTGTCCCTTGTTCCCTGGGAGCAGAGCCCACCCGCCCCCGTGGCTGCTGCTGGAGCTCTCAGAGCCCTTCTCTGCCGGGACCTGCCCATATGGGGCTCATCAACACCAGGATGGGGACGGGGCTGGCCCCAGCTGGGCATGGAGCCCGGGGCTCTGGGGTTGGAGTGAGGGGGAGGTTGGGGGTGAGGATGAGGGTGGATCGGGGGTGAGGGTTAGGGAGAGGATGACGGTGAGGATGGGGGTGAGGATACAGATGAGTGAGAAGAGGATGGTGAGGATGAGGATGACGGTGAGGATGATGATGGTGAGGGTGACGGCGGTGTCCCGCTCTCCCTTG
>NW_021939395.1:1115553-1215214 GCF_001715985.3 Manacus vitellinus
TGGGATGTGCCTCCCCCTTTGGTGTTCCCCCTTTGGGATTCCCCCCAGTGTCACTGACCATCCCCAGCCCTGGGGCACTCTCCATATTCCAAAAGTGGATAGGTTGGTTGCCTCCCCCAGCACCAGTGGGACCAAGCTCCGCACGGTGCCACCTCTCCCAAATGTGAGTCGTGGTTGGGTCTCCATAGGAGCCCCCAGTGTGGTTTTGCTGCATGCTCCCATCCTTTTCTGGTAGCCCCGATTCCACCAATCCCCACCTGCTCTGAGTTGCCCGACTCACCTGTGTGCATTCCCTTTGGGAAGCAGAATGGTCTCGATAATTAAACCTGCTTCCCTTTCTCGGAGCCACGTCTTAGGGTGTGTGACAGCATTGTCCCCACAGGGACAGTGGCAGAGCTTCCCCCCAATGACAGGACAGAGCTTGGCCACTGCTCTTCTGGGACAGGAGTTGTGAGGTGGCAGCATGGGCAGCGCTTGGTGTGACGTTCATGCCTTGGAAAAGGGTGGGAGCAGCACCAGGACACAGCGCTGGCGACACCGAGGTGTGTCTTTCACCAAGGGCACGGCGGTGAGATCCCGGCCGCCGCTCCAGGGTCGCTTTTGCGAGGAGCTGGGTTTGGACAGGAGCGAGAGCTGCCGCTCTGGGCCCGTGCCAGGCCAGGTAATTGCAATCTGCTTGCCCAAATTCTCCCTGCGGTTTCCGAGGGATGTAGTACTCAGCCTGCTCCGAGTCGTTTGGTCCCGCTGCTCTGCTTCCACGGGGAGTTCAGCGCTGTCTGTCGTGCTGCTCCTGCTCCCGGGGGCCCAGCAGGAGCAGTGTCTCCCTGTGCTGTGTCTGGTAGAGCAGAGACACCCCAGCTTCAGGCTTAGCTTCCATCTCTGCTGAGTACTGCGAGAGACCCAGAGAGAGAAGCGAACAGAGATCAGAAAATAATCACTACCTTTGGGTCTTGGGCATGGAGATGTTCCTATGGACTCCGAAGTAGGTAGAAACAAATCCGTGCTCAGATGAGTCTTCATTAAGTGTCCCTGGTCTTAACATCCTTGATGGGAAAGCGGGAAACAAGCTTGAGAGATACAGAACTGGAGGCAGTGGCAGGACTTGTACCTCCAAACTGGCTCCATGTCGCGTTGGTACATCCCGAGAGCGTCTGAGAGCACCAGCTTTGCATTCCACAGGCGGCACTTGGGAAGCAACAGGAGGCATGAGCAGCAGGGCCAACCTGTGCATGCTCACCTGAGCCACCGGTGGGGAAATTTCCATGAGGGTGCCCGAGTCTGCAGGCTCCAACTGGAACCCTTGGAGCTCCCGTGTGTTTGTCTCTTGTGCAAATCAGGCTTCTTAATTTAAGGCCGTTCACTGCGTATTTAGGTGCCTTATTCCAGCCTTTCACACCCACGAGTCTCAACCTTTCCCTCTCGGTGGCTGTTCTCCATCTGTGAAACGAGGCTAATGCCAAACTCATCCAGCCTTATGCTGATGAGCGAGTTTTGGCCTGATTTCCAGTCCTCTGGACTTCAGCAGGGGCTGCAGTTACTCGTTGCCTTGGAAAAAATGTGGCTGGCGGGATTTTTGAAGCAGCCTGAGTTTGTAATTCCCATCCAGATGCTGGATAATACCCACTCCTGAGGGATGGCAGAGATACAGCTTGATGGTGACATCTGAGAGCAAATGACAGCAAAATAGGAGATGGTGGAGGAAAACAGAGTGGCAGGGGCAGCTCGGCCAGTGGGAGAGGCTCCTGCAGAGCCCTCCCAGCGGGACTCTGGCTGCAGGAGCCCTGGAGCTGGGGAAACAGGATTTAAAGGATATTTCTGGGGCGTAGGACTGTGGGAGAAGGGCTGTGTACAGGGAGTTAGTGCTGCTTCCCATTTGCATCCTTCCCATCCCATAACAGCAACTGGAAAATTGAAAGTAGGGAAGCACAGCAGCTCCAGGTCACCTGCACACAGCTTCCCTCTGCAGAGCCACATATCCCTCTGGAATTTTGTTCCAAAGAAGTGTGGCTCAATAAACAGCACACAGGGAGCTCTGTGGCAGCCGAACCATTCCGAGGATTTTGGCTCTCTATTCCATCTCATTTAAAACAACAGCAACCACAAAAGCCCCACTGGAGCTGCCAGTTCCGTCCCGTGGCAGCAGGTCTGACCCCAAGTTACAAACTTGGAATTGGGTGAGTCTTGCGGGTTGGTTTCAGGAGATACATCATTCCCTGCTAATAAATCATCCCAAGGGCTGTGCCCAGGTTTGGTGTGGGAAAGACAGGTGCTGCTGGGAGGGGAAACGGCATCCTGAACATCCGAATCCTGGATCCATCTGTGCCCAGAGCTTGGGGAAGGCTGGGTCAGAATCTCCCTGGGAGATAGAAATCCTGTGAAATGGTGGGGTCTGTGTGTAATTCAACTGCTGAGATTACTCATTGCTGTAATGCTCTCCCAGGCCTTTTTATTTTCTGCTTGGAGATCATTCCCGGGCAGATCCCACTTTCTGCAAACGTTGTTATTCCTGTGCAGCACCGTCAACTTCCAAATCACACTCTGGAAATGTTTTACTTGTTACTCCTACAACTAACACCAGAAATCCCAGTGGCTGAGAGACAGTGAACTGTGAAGGAACATTTCTGGGGTTTATTGTTTGTTTGCATTTCCCATTTGGTGGGATTTTGGGGAGTCTGGCTCTCCTGGGGACATTGTGGGCAGGGCTCTGGCACCCTGCGGACAGGATGGAGAGGGGGAGGCGGGTCCCTGAGGTCCATCCATCTTCTCAAATACATTTCACCTCTTGCAGTGAAGATGTGAGTGCCAGCTGCTGGGTCATGGTGCTAGTTAGGGGTGATGGGGATAAAAGGTGGAAAATAGTTGTGTTTTCTGATTATAAGAGGGATAAGTCACTGAGTCGAGCAGCTGCCGGCCGCCTCCATCTCCTCTTCCTGCCTGACTTGTACCCTTTGTCCCTGCAGGACATGATGAGCTTCATGCACTGAGTGGGGACACGGTGGAGCATCCCCAAAAGGGCTTGAGGAGGTGATGGCCTGGGGATGTGGATGTTGGAGACGGATGTGCCTTGGGAAATGTGGGGCAGCAGCAGCACACGAGCTGTTGGTTCGGGCTTTGCAGGACTTCGTGCAGGGAGAAATCCCTGTCCCTGCAAAGCAATGCCCTGTGGGATGGTTAAGGCTGGTTTATGCCTTTTTTTCCACGTTTCCAAGGAGGGAAAGAGCGGTGTTGCTCCAGCTCGGCTCCCAGATGAGAGCTTTGCTCCTGCAGAGGCAGAGCTGTGCATTCTGGCTCCTGCCCCAGCAGCCGCCACGGACAGCGCTCCCAAAGTGCCCCCTCCCTCCGGTCCGGGGGCAAATCAAGATCTACGGGACAAAGCCTGCTGAATTAAGGACTCATTAGGCTGCAAGAAACAAAGCTGTGGAGAGAGAAGGGCTGACAGGCAGGAGCTGCAGGCCGAGGCTGGCAGCAGAGCTGGGCATGCCGGGCTGGACAGGACCTGTAGCATCTCAGATTTTATTAGATTACCAGGTTTCTCCGTGCGCGGGCCCCTGGCTGTTGGATCCCGCTGTGCCCCGGGCAGACCTGCTTCTGCACCTCTGGTTTCCCTGGCACCTCCTGGGGAGCCTGGCAGAGCAGGATTTCACTCCCAAGGATTTGCTGGTGTTTCCCTGTGGTGGGCGGGCGGATGGTGTGGTGAGAGATGGGGGCTGGTTCCTGCTGTGGCATAGTGCCTGGCACAGCCCACACCGAGCAAGGAGCAAATCCACGATGCCCGGGTTCAGCACCCTCCAGGGTCCCGTTTTCTGGCTCTTGTCTAGCCAGGAATAGCATCAGCAATCAGCGTCTCTGTGGAGCATCCCTCCCTCCGGAGCATCCTCTGGAAACACAAGCCTGCTGGGGCGGGAGCTTTGGGAGTACCATGTCTTGGGGTTATCCCAGAGCCAGGAACGCCTCTTGGGGGAACCAAAGCAGCATTTTACCTTCACAAAAGCAGCTCAGGTTGGGCTGGGCTTATCCAAAATGCTGCTCAACCTGGTGCACTCTGGCTCTGAGCCTGGATGGCTCCTTGCACGGAGGGAAGGTCCCTTGAGACCCACAGTAAAAGTGGTTTAACCAAAATCTTGTACTTTTTTGGGGGGTTACATTAATATTGAGGCTTCCAGAGAATCCACTGATGGGTGACTGCAAAGCTGCACCTTGGACCCGGTCTCCTCTGCAGCATTTGCTGCTCCAGGAGCAGCAGCACCCAGGAGGGGAGAGGCTGTTCGCACACACCTCTCAGCTCCAGAGCTGCACCTGCAGGTTCTCCCCCAGAACAAGCCTGGCCATTGAGGTGGAGCTTTACTGGCATTTCATGAGGTGAAAAAAGGTTCCCGAGTAAATTCCAAAGTAATTCCAGCAGATCAGCGCAGTCATTTGGCAGCTTGAGCAAGTGCAGCACAGGCACGGGCTTAGCTGAGTGTGTGGCTCTACATTACCCACCCATTCCATGGGAGCAAAGGGAGTCGTTTTCAGCGCTGAACAAAGGTGGGATTAAACCGTATAAAGAATTTGGGCCTGTGGGGTTCAGGGTGCAAGTGCTGTGGCTGCAGCCTCTGGCACGGCCCGGTTCTGGTGCCTTGTGTCAGGTGTCTCCTCAGTGCTGGAAAACAAAGATCAAAGCTTGGAAAATAGAAGAACCAAAAACTGAATGGATGGAAGGAGTTTGCTCTGTAGTAAAGAAAGTGTTGGAGTGTCAGAAACGCTCCAGCAGTGCCTGGGATGTGTGGCAGTGCTGCCAACTGGGTGGGAAGGAGATGCTGAGCCAGCACTTGGACAGTTCTGGGTTTTGTTTGGGGTTGAGACATCTCAAGGACCGGACCCACACAAGTTCTGTGGGATGAACCAGTTTGGTGTGGAGGTCAGAGTGTGAATGGGCGGATTTATTGCTGATTTGGGTGGTGTTTGGCTCCCTGCTTTGCAGTTGTTGTCTGTCAGTCCATGTTGTCTGTCGGTCCTCATCCCTTCACGTTTGTGGTGCTTCAGGGAAAACCCAGAATTTTCCCAAGGCAGCAGCAGGTCTCTGTGCAGCAACAGGCAGGTTGGCAAATGGTGCAGGGATGAGCGTGAGGGAGGGTGAGATCCATCTCCGTCAAACTGTCACTGAGTAGCGACAAGTGATGGTGGTGCCTGTTCCTGCTCCCGTGTGCTCCCGGCTGTGCTGCTGCTGCCCGTGCCAGATGGAAACCTGTGTTCTCCTGGGAGCACGGTGGGCATGGGGGCTTCACCAGCGAGGTGGAACGAGCTCCTTGGAGGAGGCTCAGCAGCTGGCAATGCCTTTTGGAAAGTATCCAGCTGGTCCTGCTGGGTGTGGGCAGGCTCTGGGAGTCGGAACTCAGCAGTGTCCATGACGGCATCGACAAAATGTGTGACCCAGGAAAATAACACAACTCCCTGGTCCCCCTTGCTGTGCACATCCGTTGCCACACTGCTTTTCGTCCCAGGTAATGATATGTGCTGTCCCCACCCACAGAGGGATGTGCTGGTGCTGACTGCCAGCCGTCCCCACAGCCCGGCACTGCCAGGAGAGAGGAGGCAGAAACCCCCCACAGAGGGCACTGAGAGGGGGAAGAGGGTGCGCTGAACCCATGACATCACTGGGCCTGCCCTCGCAAAGGGCTTCACCTGGTCCCTCCCTGGGGACAGGATTCTTTTTCATTGGGAAAGGAGCCTTTCGTGCCCAGCAAGGATTGATCACACATGGCCTGGCCTGACCCTGGTACTGCTGGGCAGTCCCAAGGACCACACACAGAGGAGTCTCATCAAAACATGCCACAGCCCCAGGCCTGCCTCCCCAGATGCCCCACAGGGCTTTTCCTCTGCTGCCTGGTTCCAGAGCTGCCTACCAGGGTGGGAGGCAGCAGGGGCAGGAGGTACCTGGCTGCCGGGGGCTATTCCTGCTGTCACCAGGATGCCATTAGGATGCGACTCATGCCTGGCTTCACGCAGGAGCTTGGCTCCGCTGTCGTTTGAAGGGCAATGACTCAGGGACAGCAAATCTGTGAATGAGGCACAGAGGCTGCCTGGGCAAGAAGTAGCCATCTGTCTACGCTGCCTCCAGCCCCGGCTCCTGCGGGCAGAGCCGGCAGCTGCCTGTGCCCGGGAAGGCTCGGCTGGTTCGGCCTCACTCCTCTTCCCCGCTCCGCTTTTGCTCCTGGCATCTCCTCGGGGACTCTCCCATCCGTGCTCCTGAAGTGTCCCAGGGAGGAGCAATGCTGGCAGCATGGGCTCCCCCAGATGCTGCTGATGTGGCCACTGTGTTGAAAAAGCAGCATGAAATGGTCTCACCTGGCAAGGTTTTGGCTTTCCAGAGCCTTGCCTGTATCAGCATCCTGGTGCTTCTGGTCCTGGCTGGAAAAGGAAATGCCACCTGCCCTGCTCATCACCTCGGGAGTAAAAGATACACGTGTTTGACATCTTATCCCTTCACAGCAGTTCTGCAGCGCTGCTGGTGAGTGGAGGCTGTGGAGGGGCAGGAGGGCGAAGGCAGAGCTGGAGAAGGGGGACTGGAAGTGGCTGGGATGGGGGCTGTCCTGGTGAGGACTGTGCCAGAGCCTGTGTTGCCCAGAACGGGGAACCTGGTGCACCCTGTGCCCACAGGCACTGCGTTGTACCAATCCCACTGCTGGTGGTCATGGAGGGAGAGGAGACAAGCGCAGATTGTCTCGTAATTTTCTGAACAGACTCAGTTTGAGAAGGGTTGACTAGTGTGGAGAGAGAAAGAGCTCTGGTTTTGTGTTTAATGTAATAGGAGTGCCAAGTTCAACCCCCTCCAGACTGGGTCTCTCCCTGACCTGCTCCTGGCGTTCAGTGTCATTTTCCATGGAGCTGGATGTGGGGGGGGGCAACGCTGGCTGTCGAGGCAGCATCCGCAGGAGTCTCTGTGTGGGGGGGTTTTCTTGCCGTGGTGTGTTACTTGTTTGCCAGCATTCCTTGCTCTCCTGTTCAAATGAGACGTCAGGGAGCACCGGCAGCTGCCAGGATGGCGGACTGGCTCAGAGCATGGGGCAGCTCTCCAGACACTCCTTGCTCATGGGAATGCAGGGAAAGCACTTCCAGTCTGCGAAGGACAATGAAGCTTCCCACTGTGCTTTGGAATTCATGTCTCTCTGTGTTAGTTCTTCCAAAGATTCTGACCCCTCTGCTCACCTCTGTGCCCTGTGACTCGTTACTTCTCTCCTGCACCCGTTTGCCATGTGGGTGACAGTGCCAGGCGGGCATTCCCAAGGCTCTGTGTGCCAGCTGTCTCCAAGGGTCTGGCAGGCAGCAGTGGCTGGGAGATCCCCAGGGTCAGCTCCCAAGGCTTGCCCATATCCTGGCTCCAGGCCTGGGAGTGGGAGGCAGAATGGGCAGGGCTGGCACAGGGGACTGAGCCTGGAGAGGAGAGGAAGAGGAGCAGAGAGCCCCAGCCTGTCCTGGGCTTGCTCTAGGGGAGAGCAGCAGGAATGGGGTTTCCCTGCAGGAGCACATCCCTTGGGGCTTGCTGCCTGAGGAGTGATGCCAGCCAGCAGCATCTGCCTGTTGCTCACCACTGAGACTGAGGGTTATCCTGGGGTTTTCCTCCCCTGGAAGGGACTGGGAGATTCCTGCAAGTGATGTTCAGCCAGGGATAGAAAACAGAGGTTCAGCTCTCAGGTCTGACAGGAACCATGTCCAGTTCTGTGTCTCCATCAGTAGGAGCTGCCAGGAGTGGTGATAAGCATCTAGAAATCATCTTTTCCTGCATTTAAGGGACCTCTGGGCACAAGTTTAGGTGACTGCAAGGACCTGTTACACTTAGCAGCCCCAGCACTGATGTGAGAAACTGTGTGACGCTCTCTGACTGTGGGAATTGCCCAGGAGCTCAGATGCTTCTGTTTCCCTGCTGTTGGCTGCATGAGGGAGCTGGGACAGGCCAGATCCTGCTGCTCACCCCTTCCGTGGGGTGCACAATATGGCATGAGGGTCCACATTCCTCCTGCTGCCTGTCCCATTCCCACTCGTGCCAAGTGGTTCCATGTGGGATGCCTCAGTCGAGTGAGAACAAGTGGCTCCTGGCAGAGCGCAGGATCGGGCCCTTCCATGTGCATGGGTGTGAGGCAGCCCTGCCATGAGACCCCTGGCTGGGCTGGGCACTCTCACCCTTCTCAAAATGATGTTCCAGCCTCAGCACTTCCTTGGAAGGTGGATGAGCAGAGAAACTTCTTGCTCGCCCCCATCAGCTGGTGGGTAATTTATGGCTCGTGGCACTGAAGTGTCTCGCCTTTATTTTTTTATATCCTATCTAATGTAACAGGATGTTCTCATTATCTGCATAAATGTTTAATCCACTTTTGAATCCTGCTAAGCTCCTGGCTGCAGCAGTATCTAATGGGAGTGAATTCCTCAAGCCAGGCTAATGGATTGCAGGGACCTCACTTTCCCTCTGTCCCAGCTCAGTCCTCTTCAACTTCATTGGGGTCTTTACTTACTTTTTAGTTAGTTGGGCTGATAGGTTGGGCTGCTAACTAACCCACTGGTTACCTGCAGCCTCACCAGGACCTGGCAGGTGAGGGATGGGTACAAGATGGAGCTGATGGAGCGAGTCCAGAGGAGGCCACAGAGATGCTTCAGGGCTGGAGCCCCTCTGCTCTGGAGCCAGGCTGAGAGAGCTGGGAGTGTTCACCTGGAGAAGGGAAGGCTCCAGAGAGACCTGAGAGCCCCTTCCAGTGCCTAAAGGGGCTCCAGGAGAGCTGGAGAGGGACTTGGGACAAGGGTCTGGAGGGACAAGACAAGGGGGAATATCTTCCCACTGCCACAGGGCAGGGTTAGATGGGATATTGGGAAGAAATTCTTTACTAAGAGGGTGGTGAGGCCCTGGAACTGGAGGCTTGACCTCCTGACAACCCTGGGACACCTCCGCCTTTGGGCCATGGCCATGCAGTGTCACAGGGGAGACAGAAGGACACCTCCTCCAGATGCCAAGGAGAACTGCTCACTCCCTGGCCACTGGCTGTTTGTCTCAGTCTCCTGGTGTCCATCTCCTTCCCACACAAAGCTTCACACTCCCATCTGGCCTCCCCTTCCCAGCGAGCTGCTCTTCTCTAAAGCCCAGCCAAGACCCTTCTTGAAAGGGGAGCACAAAGCAGCAGCCTGGAGTTACTGCTGCCCCTCACTTGGCGTGGGAATGCTGATCCCTCCGGCCTCGCTGTGCTCCCAGGCTGCTGTGAATTAGGTGGATCTCGGGGCAGGGACTGTCTGCTGCTGGGGGCTGCCAGCAGTGCCCACAGGCAGCCCACCATGGCTGGGCCACAGTGTCCCAGACACCACCAGGGAAATCCCACGGCAAGGAGAGGGGACACACAGACCTAGAGTGTGGGAAGGGGGGGAATGAACTGCCATCAGGAATGCCGAGATGAGAGCTGGGGTCTGTGTGCAGCTGTGAGCACAGCACTGCCACCCCATCCTCCTCCTCCTTGGACAAAGGATGTGTCTGTCCTAAATTGGAGTTTAATGATGAAACAGAAATATGTAATGGGAATTGTAATGTTTTCTAGCAGTGATATGGTACCAAATGCCTCCTGCAGCAGGCTGGGATCTATGGGAGCAGTCAGGCAGGACTGGGGGCTGCACCACAGGGATAATCTGCATCCACATCCCATTGGCTGCAGAGCCACCATGGCCAGGCTGCACTGGGCTGGGAGGGAAGGGACTGCAGGCACTGCTGGGCAAGGAAATGGGGTGACCTGGGACAACATGGAGACAGGTACTGGCTGTGGAAAGCAGGAGGGTCTGGCAGTGGTCACTGCCTTCCCATTCATCCAACTGGGCATTAATTAGTGGGATTAATCAATAGACACAGGCACAGCCGTGCTGGGATGCCACGTGTCCTGTGCCCTCAGCACAGGCCCGGCTGCAGAGGGCCATCCCGTGAATCCCACTGTTCCAGGGAATGCTTCCTGCTCTGGTACAACCACAGTTACAGGTTATTCCTCCTGGGTTTGTTCCAAGGGAAGCATGGCATCTGCTGGGATGAGACCAGGCTTTTCCCTGGCCTCTGCAGTCCTCAGTGCTGTGAGCATATGAGTGAAGCAGTGGGGCTGTAGCTGTGGTGTCTGTCCCCTGGGAGCATTCCCAGGGCTGGGAGCTGGCACTGCCACCCCTGCCTGGGGCTGCCCCAGCCCAGCGCCTGTGGGTGCTGATGGTGTGCGTCTGGTCACAGAGACAGGTTGAGATGCTGGTTCTTCCATCCTTTCCCACTCCAGTTCTTCCCAAGGTGTGTGTCGAGCTCCCTGGCATTGTGACATGTGTGATAGAAGGGTTACCTGGGCATTGAGTGTGTCAGGTGTGGGGGTGTCACACTTTAAAGCCGTTCTCTCTTAGTTTGGAACAATGAGCACTTGGGGTGTTGTGTGTCTCAAACTGGGTTTGACCAGCTTGGAGGGAGGAATTTTGGGCTTTTCCCTCTAAAGGAAGGAGCATTTGGACAGTGTCCTTAATCCAAGAACAGGCATTTAAAGCTAAAATGGTAAAAATTATCGGGTGCTTCGAGAAGTCACTGAGGTGGTGAGTGGGTACCTCTGACGAGTTGCTTCCAGGTAATTTGGGAGTGACTTCATCAGTGAGGTCACAGGACATGGGTCTGGTCCTGGAATGTGGGTGGGAAGCACTGGCTTGGGAGTTCAGAGGGGATCCCACTGCCCAGGACTCTCCCTGAGGACGAGCCTGGTCAGTGCTGGACCCGGCACATGCCCCCTGTGCCCGTTGTGCCCCGGCACGGTGCGCGACAGGTGGGAACCCACTGGTGCCACGGGATGGCTGGGAGAGAATTTCGGGGAAAACCAACCCTGGAGAGGGGTGGGCTGCAGGGTAGCGGAGAGCCCAGCATGGGCACATGCCAGCTGGCTCTGGTGGGCAAGCAGGATGCCAGTCCAACAACTCCATGTGTAGTTTCCAGCAGTGTTTGAGGAATACCCATGCTGCCAAGCGACCGGTGTTCCCAGCAGCGCCGTTCCCAGCACCCCACGGCCCGTGTGCATCCAGCGCCATTCCCAGCCAGCCCCCCTCCCTGTCCCAGCCGTTCCTGCTGGCAGTGTCGTGGCCGTGCCCTCACCACCACCCCTCTGTGCCCCCCCGGTGCCGGGTACAATGGGCAGAGGCACCCGGCCCGCGCCTCCCCTGGGTGGGAAACGGAGGAACTGCGGCTCCAGCGCTGTCAGCACCAGGCCAAAGTCAACTTTATATTAAAAAAAATAAGTCCAAACAATACAAACCCCGTAATCGCGCACAGTTGTTGGCTTTTGGGGTTGGGGTTGGGGTTTTTCTCCCCCCTCTCCCAAACCAGAGCATGTGACTGTGACAAGGCAGGGATAACACGGCTCCAGGACTATCAAAGAAGTTACCAAAAATCCAGCTGTTCCAGAGATGATGATGATGGAACAGCCCATAGCAAGGAGAATTTTTTAAAAAATGAAGAAAAAAAAGCTGTTTTAAAGCTCCACATTGTTCGTGCCCAATTTGCAGGCAGCAGTAATTGAATACAGTGGTAATTGGACATTGAAGCTTGTGTTTGTGACTCCTCCTGGCCAGCCCTGGACCTCAGCATTCCCTTAATCCTCTGCCATCCAAAGGAGCTCTTCTTTCCCCCCCCAGCCTGTCCTGCTTCCCGCGCTGCATCCTGATGTGCCAGAGCTTGGAGAGCTGCCCGAGCGGCTCATTAGCAGGACTCATTTCCCTGTGTCCAAGATTAATGAGGCACAGCCACTCCAGATGCTCATCTCAGGCCAGGATGGAAATGTGAGTCCTGGGAACTGCTTTGGGAAGGGAGGGGGCTGCTCCCAGCTGGTGGTCTGGCGGGGACAGGCAAGGATTTCTCCTCTCATCCCACCTGGAAGCTGGGAATGAGTGAACGAGATCTGAGCATGTCCTCAAAGAGGAAAAGGAAGGAGAGTCATGATGGAAGAGCCCAGCTTCCAGAGTGATCCAAAGCCTCTGGCCCAAGCACTCTCCTAGGTCTCCTTCCAGGGTTATTTTGTAGGTGACAGCTCCCTACTTCCCTCTCTGTCCTCCTCCCACTCCAGTCTGCAAATCACCCTTCCAGAGAAGTGGAATTTGGGCTGGGAATGCTGCCCTAGCCCCTGCCTGTAATTAAGGAGAAGAGTTTGTTACCACTGGGCCATCAGCAGGATTTTCCTTGGGGAAACTTCCCAAGCATTGATTCCTGCTCATATGGGACAACAACAGTTTGCTGTGTTAATTACAGCTGGTGTTCCCAGGGAGCATCCAAACTATCCCAAGCACTGCATCCTCTGCAAAGGTGTTGCATCCTGAGGATGCTGCTCCATCCCTGCTCCTTTGTTGTCCCAAAATTTAGCTGGGATGGTTCAACAGACAGTACCAGTTTTTGCAACATATTGGCAGCAACTAGACTGGCCCTGAAGTGGCCAAATTACTTTAAAAATTTGTATATTATTTTGTGCAGACATAATAAGGACACAGAAAGACTCTGGAAAAGCTGTTTGGTGGGGAATGCTATCCAGGAGGCAGAGGGAAGAGTGCAGGCAGGAAGGAGCTCCATTTGGCACGGAATTCCCTGTGAAAGGGCCATTCCTCTGACTGCTGCTTCCAGATCCTGCTGGAAGTGCAAGCAGACAAGTAGCTTAATTAGCTATTGGAAATCCAGTTCATGTTGTATCTTTTTAATGTCTTTTATGATGGGGTATTTCATCCCACCTGCAAAATACTGATGCAGACAAATAGCCTGTCCTCTTCCTCCTCCTCCTCTTCCTCCCTTATAAATTGGGTGTCTGAAGTTGGCTCCTTTCCTGGGCAGCAAAACTCTGTGTGCTTTCTCGGAGCCATCCAGCCAGTCCTCTGAGCTAAAAATGCAGGAAGAGGGCACCAAAATGGAGCTATTTGGAGTTCAGGTTACTTACATTTACTTGGCCAGGCTGGAGATCTACCAAAAGCAAAACCAGAAAGAATGGAAGGAACACCAACCCTGAAGAATCCATAGAGGGCAAGGATGGAAAACAGGGAGCTTTCCTTGTTGATCTAAGCAGGGAATAAATTTCCTCCTGTCCTAAATTCTCACATGTCCTTTATAATAAGGTAAAGCAGGATGTGTGGGGTAAGCTCAGAGATACCAGAAGCTTGAGCATCCCAGGGAATTTGCTTCTGGCTGGTGACAGGATCTCTGCGGATGCATGATGGGAGGATGGCCGGGGTCTCCTTGAGATCTGCCCACATCAGTGTGATCCCAGTGGAGTGGGGCAGGCTGTTGGACCAGCAGGTCTTTGCTGTCTCTATTTGTGAGCAGTTTCCATCCTGCAGAGCTGTGGGAATTCCTGCTGCAACATCCAGAGGATCCGCAGCCCAGCCTGGCAAAGGCTGACTGGGACCAGGGCTCCGGTGCTTCCCTCTGGGGAGGCGGGTGCCCTGGAAAGGAAAGGGGAAAGGGAAGTAGTTTCTGGATGAGCACACCTCCTCTGCCCTCTCCGGTGGTATCACCAGCTCCTTGCAGCCTCTCACTCCGCATTTCTATTAAATTCCTGGGAATATCCTTTTCTGTGACCTCAACCCTCTGCCAGACTTCCCTGATGGGAATCAACACAAAAATTTTGTATGGAAAACGTGCAGATCCATGCAGAGTCTGCTTGTGCAAGCTGTGTTTCCTCAGGAGAGCGGGATGAGCCTGAGCTCCATCCTGCCAAGCTCTGGGAATCTCTGATTCCAGCTGCCCTTTCCACCTGTGGGTCACTGAGCCCAAATCTGGAGCTGGGACAGCCCCAGTGACACCCACAGTCTCTGCTAGAGAATCCAGTGTAGCATCCCTCCTTACCAGGCTGCACGTGTCCCCAGGTGGGAGCTGTGGATGTGACTGGGATCTGGGAAGCAGCGTGGGAGAGAGTTGGAGCTGGGAGGGAGACGGGCAGGAAATGCCGTGAGTAAATCAGCCGAGCTCGCCTGAGTCATGACTAACGGGGAGCGTGATACGTCTGCAAATATTAGAAATGTGTAAACAGAGAGGAGGGAGAGGGATGGTGTCTGGAATGATTGAAGGGAGTGAACTTTTGGATGGAAAAATGTAGGTCAAGTATGAAGGAAAACTTGTAGGCAGCGAGATAAGTGCTGTAAAACAACCTCCTTGGGAAACACGAGGAAGTCCCATTGATGGAGATGTTTATCCTAAGCCAGACAAGGCCTGGAAAACAGGCTAAGCTGGAGGGATGGACTTGGGGGTCTGTCCCAGATGGGGCTGGGCGTAGGGATGCAGATCCACAGCTTGAAATATTCCCTCCCACTTGTGTCTTCACACTCTGGTTCCTTCTCTGGAGCTGTTCCACTGTGTCCCAGTAATTAACATCCAATGGGACAGGGAGAAGAAGCAGGACCACAGCTGTGTTACCACATCCCAGAGGAAAACCCTGGCTGTGGGGATTGGGACTGCTCTGAAATGCTCACTCCGTGGATCATGTCCTGGTTCCCATTAAACTTTCTGTGATGAAAGTTTCACCAAAACTAACACGTTTCCGTGAAAACTCTGGTTTTCATGATTTGGCATTTTCCAGGGGAAAAAAGAAACTAAAATAACTTGCCAAGAATTTCCCAACCGGCTTTAATCCTGAGACACCACCATGATCCAAACAAGTGATGATAAGGATCTATGGAAAACATGGGGAAACAAATAACTGATGGTTTCAAAGCCTCCAGAAAATGAAAATGCCACTGAAAAGAGGAGCACGGGGTTTCTCCAAGCACGCCGAGGAGGGAAGCTCATTCCCTTTGAATCACGGGGAGTCCTTTCCAGCTGGTTTCAAAGGAAGTTGGATGTGGTCATGGAATGACCCTAGTGCTGTCACTGGTGCCCAGATGAGTTCTTAGATGAGCTGGAAGCACCACGGAGGGGGTGCCCTTCCCAGGGGTGCCGTGGCTTTCTTGCAGCCTGAGGAATGATGCTCACCTGGAGAAACAGGAGCTCTCCCTCCCTCCCTGCTGCAGCCAGCAGAGACAAACAGCTTCCACCTGTGCCTGATGCTGGGGAGATAAGAGGGATGCAGGCAAAGCCATCTGAGCTGTGCCCGGCCAGCTGGGAGGGTCACAAGCACACACAGGGTGGAAGGGAAGAGGGAAACCAGGGACCAGACAGGCTGGAGAGGCGGGGGACGTGGCACAGCCTTGCAGTCACAGGTGAACCCCCAGGTTGCTCTTCCATATGGAAATATTGCCAGGCACAACCCGAAGCATCAGGAAGGTGAGGGGAGCACACGGGGACACCTGTACCGCTGTTTGGTACATTCCAGAGTCAGAACATCCCTGTAGAATGAGTGGGTTCCAAAAGAAATGGCACAGCAGGAAGTTCCACATATCTGGGAACTGAGAATCTCCCCCATGGCCAGGTGGGGAAGGTGAGGAAAATGTTATTGGGTGGCAGAGAGAGAGGCAGCAGGTCTTGAGGTGCAGCGGCTGCGTGTGCTGCATCCCAGCAGTGCCAGCTGCTTCTGGCCAGCAGCCTTTCCAGCAGGAAATTTCCAGGAAAGACCAGCCCATGGTCTGTTTTGCTGTCCCATGTCCCACATCCAGAGCTGATGGGGACCAAAGCACTTTAGAGGAAGGGAGAACCTCCCCCTGCCCAGGGGAGTAGCAGGGTGTCTCAGGGAGGAGGAAGGTGCTCTGGGACAGGCGATAAGCAGTGTTGGAACCTTTGTATGATGGATTGAGGTCTTGGGTCACTGGTGTTGGCAGAGTCTGTCCCAGTGCCTGTCTTCAGGGGACGTTACTCCATGTGGTAATTAGCTTTATTCCTGTGGTGGATTTAGCCAGAGAGATGAGTTCCACCTTCCTGATAGTTGAGTGAGTTGTTTTAATCAATCAGTGTTCAATAAGTGACCCCAATGGCCTGGCAGACATTTCTCACGGGGGTGGGAGTTCTGCCTTCCCCTTTCACCCCGTGTCTCTGCGAGGCTTCGGCAACCCCAGCTCGGGGAGGTGACAGTCCCTCTTGGTGGCTTCCCCTAGGCTGTCTACAAGGCCTGGCTGTGCTCTGAGTACTTCAACGTGACCCAACAACAGTGCCGACAGCGGATCCCATGCAAGCAATACTGCCTGGAGGTGCAGACCAGGTGCCCCTTTGTGTTACCGGACAATGACGAGCTGATCTATGGAGGTTTGCCTGGCTTCATCTGTACGGGTAAGGAGGTCTGGGAGCGGGGCACAGGGCGGGTCACAAGCCACATGCTGGGTTTGGGAGGCTTGGGGCAGAGTGGAAGGAAGTGCAGTGTGGAAACACGTGGCCTGATGCTGAAACAGGGCCATCCTGGGGGTGCAGCGGGAGGGGTTAGTGGGGATACAGCGACATCTTAACATGGGAAGTGAAAGTCCTTCCTCTGATTGAAAGCTAAAGCATGTAAGGGGCTGGAGGTGATGGATTAAAGCAGGGCTGGGACATTGAACCACTATGAACAGGATTTGGGGAGCCCTGAGCACTCCTTGCTCATCTGTGCAGGCTCACAGTTGCTGGGGGCCAGTCCTGGGGGGTCTCTGGGTGTCCTGGTTCTCAGGTTCTGCCCACCCCGCAGCACCTGGCTCACTCCCTCCACAGCCCCATCCTCAGTCTCCCACTGACCCCCTCCTCCTCCCCCTCTTCCTCCCTGCAGGGCTGCTGGAGAACCAGCTGCCCGATGAGGAGGCCAAGTGCTGCGAGGTGCAATGGGACTCCTGCGACCACCCCCCAGACAGCAACGACAACACATCCCCCAAATCCACGGCGTCAGAGTCACTCCATTTCCACCGCCACGACCCCCACGTCCATCACCAGCAGCAGAACCACTACCATCTCTACCACCACCACCAGTACCACCAGTACCACCAGCCCCGCTCCCCGTCCTTGCTGCCGGTCTCCGCAGGGTCTCGCCTCGGCAGCAGCAGGATCAGACTGTGCGTGCTGGTCCTGATGCTTCTCCACACCATGGTGTCCTTCTCGAGCGTGCACGGCGGCGGCGCGGCCGGGGGGCTTGGCCTGGAGGCCCTGCCCGCCCTGGAGGAGAGCGTGGCACCGGACGAGTGACACGGAGGGCAGGGCCGACCTCCACTGAGAACGCCAGATCTTTTTCCACTAAGGGGGGCACATGCTATTCCTCCAATGGGAGGCACGGGATTGGGGGTGACGCACACACACCCCCCAAGAGCTGCTCGCGCGGGGCATCCCCGTGATGAAGAGTCTCTAACGCGCACAGGGCTGCGGGACCCGGCCGCTGAGAAGGGTTCGGTCAGTGCGCGGGGCAGGGACGGATAGGGTGGGCGGGATGGAGGCAGGGGGTCCCTTGGGAAGGAGGGTCCCCGTGGGACTGCTGAGGTCTCCTTGGCTGCTGCCGCGAGTGCCTTGGGCGCCCGCGCCTTCCCCGCCCGCGCCGTGCCAGGGTTTGGTGGGTGGCCCAGCCCTTGTTCCTTTTCTCCTCGGTCTGTGAATCCCAAGGGAGCAGGAGGAGGGGCAGCACCTCCTGGCACAGCCTTGCCCCCCCACTCCTGTCCCAGGGAAAACCCACCAACTCAAGGCAGAACCACCCTCGTGGGGCGCAGCATCCTCGGTGTGGCATTGCCCTCGCTGAGGGGATTTGGGGCAGCAGTGGGATGCTGTGACACTTCACTGTGGTACCACTCGGGGTTGGTCTCATTGCATCCCAGCCTGCTCCTCCAGCCTTGCCTTTCCTGCTCCTCTGTGCAAGGAGGTGGAGAGGGAGGAGGCCCAGAGCAGGAGGGATATCCCCAGCATTCCACATCCCACTTTGCCAAGTGTCCTGATGATTTGGTGTAACCTTTTTTGTTGTCCTTTTTGGCTGGTTTCTGTGAGGAGTTAGGGAGATGTGACTCCAGCAGTGCAGGCTAAGGGAGGGAGTAACAGTTGGATGCAGGGCATCCCAAAGGCATCCTTCCATGCTTCCCAGCTACAAATCATCGACTGGATGGCAGGAGAATGGGCAAAAGGGCTGGAGAAACCTGGTTTGTAGAGAGAGTCTCCCACACAAAAAAAGAGACACTAACAAAGCCCAGCTGGGGAGGAGAGTTTTTGTGAATACTTCCTATCCATGGATACCCCCAGATCAGGAAATTTCTGGGAACCCAGCTGGGACAGCTGGACTCAGCTGGTCAAGGTGCTGGCTGCTGCGGTCTCATTCAACTCACTTGGGGTGTTTTTAACCTGAGCTCAGTGTATCCAGGGATTCAGCCCCAAACAGACATCAGATCCCTAGGATCTGATCCCCAGATCATTTCCTAGGAAATTCCCAACTCTCCACCCACCCACCAGAGCTGTTCCCAGTGTGCACGCTGTGAGGTGGTGCCTGGGGAATGGCACTGCCCCTCTGGGCTGGGCACCAGGGACCAGGGTTTGTCCTGGGGTGGGCAGGGAAGAAGGAGGGGGCATTTTAGCATGAGGTCATGGTTTGGATGTGGACCTGCTTTTTGCTCTAAGAAGAGGTGGGATGCTCCCTCTCTTTCCAGGCTGGCTCTTGATGGGGAACCTACAGCCCTGGGTGGATCACTGCAGCCCGGCTGGGAGGCAGGAGGGGAGCAGGAGGAATGTCCTGCTGCATCTCAAATCAATCCCAAATATCTGCAAGGGTCTGAGAAGTCCCAGTGTTGAGGACTGTAGGAATTCTGTGGTTTTTGGTCCATTGAGTTGAAGCAAAACCAAGCAGAGCCCCATGAGCAAAGCTACTTCCTGCCCGGCTGGAAGAAGGAAGTACCGGGCATCTCGTGGGAAGGACAGGTTTCCTGATGTTTCCAGCCCATTTCCAGACCAAAGAGGCTCTGAGAAGCAGCTGAATGTTTGATTCCTGCTTTGACTTGAATCTCAGAGCTTTGGGGTGATGTTTACATGCTACCAGTTGCCTGTTAACCAAAGTCCTGCAGAGACAAGGCCTGTGATCCCGCTATCCCGTAGTTCTGGGGGTGGGAAAGGTGACGCTTATGGAGAATGTAGAGTGTTTCCTGAACAGATTCCTTTGCTGTTGCTATCCAGAAAAGGTAGGATGATTCTCACTTTACTGCTCCTCATGGCATCCTTATATTTTCAGCCTAGTTTACACCGATCTGAGAACTTGGACATGGAGCAGTTCCACGAAGAGGGATCCGAGCCCTCGGATTGCCGTGAGCAGTGTCCTGTGGAGCTGCTCTGTTGAGGAGCAAAAGCTCCCAGGCAGGCCAGGGGAGGGAGCACAGCCCCATCCCTGCCTCCAGACAGCCACATCCTGGAGGAAATTAGATTTCTCATGTCCTGCCAAGAGTTAAGCTGATTCCAGGCGCCTCTCTCGGAGATAGGCTCCGTCCAATCTCGGAGCGACTCGTGTGGAGAGAGAACAGCCCCGTGTGGTGTGTCAGAGTGGCCCTGAGTCACTGGCCCTGCTCGCTGTGTGCTGGGACACTGAGCAGCGCCAGGAGCGCGGGGTGGCCCCGGCTCGGTCCCTGCACCACGTCCAGATCCCAGATCTGGCCCAGGGACTATCCGGAGGGATGTGTGTCCTTCTCCCTGCCCCTTCTCCCCTGTGCCCTGCTGGCAATGGAGCGTCCGGCTGGGCTTGGGGGCTTCTAGGGGCACCGAGGTTTGGTGATGGGGATTTGGGTTTCCCAGAGAAGCTGTGGCTGCCCCATCCCTGGAAGTGTTCAGGTTGGAGCAACCTGAGATAGTGGAAGGTGTCCCTGCCTATGGCAGGGAGTGGAACAAGATGAGCTTTAAGGTCCTTTCCAACCAAAACGCAATCCTATGATTACATGATTTCCACAGGGCTGCAGGAGTGGAGGTCCAGTATCCAAGTTTATCATCAGGGGGCTGGCCAGGAGTTTTGCTGGATAAGCCTGGGAGCTGTGAGAATGTTTCCCCTTCCCTAATGTGAGCTGAAGGCTTCAACCTCGGAGGCCGGGAGCACGCACTGCATCCCAGTGAGTCGGAGAGCGGAGCCAGTTCTGCACTGGGGTGCTTGTGATGGTTACTGGGGGGATGTTCAGCCCCATCTGCCGGGTGAGGGACTCTGCAGGGCAGAGTGGGAGAAAAATATGTAGGAGACCCACATATTTTCCAGGCAGTGGCTCCCAGGAGGTGTTCCCACAGGGATGAGGTACGGTGGGTGGGCAGTGGGAGCGCGCGGGATGCAGAGCCCGGGCTGGGGCTTTACCTTGTGCGACTGGGAGGAAAGTGCTGAGTCTTCACAGAGTGAGGCTTTGGAAGGAGATCTTTTATTTAGTGAGTCTGGGCTGCTGTCAATAAGTTCTGTGGTTTTAGGGCACCATGTGCTGTATTCAACACTTTGCCAATCTCCTTAAACGGATCCAGACGAGGCTGTTCCCGGAGCAGGCCGGAGCAGCTGGAAGCGCTGTATGGAGCCCGTCGGATAAAAATCCTCCCTTTGCTCTGACATTACAGCCTTCCTAATCCTCCATCCCTGATCGCTCTGTCTTTGCTCCACAAGAGAACGGCCCAGAGAGCAGACGGTGACTTTGTCTCACTTCATCCCACCGGCATTACGTTTATTGCAATAGGAGAGGATAAAAAGGGAATGTGCCTGGATAAGGAGGGAATGTGCCTGGCTAAGCAGGGAATGGGGTTCTTTGCCCTGTGCATGCAGGTACACTTCACCCCAAGCCTGATGTCTGCCAGACCAGGAGCCATTGCAGAGCCACATTCCCACAGCCACCTTGGAAAGCCCCAGGTCTGAATGCATTTATCCCACCAGGAGTTTTACACCAAGGGGCTTTCTTCTTTTCATCCAATGATCCTATCTCTTCTCCCTTAAGAAGGTGCCCCACATTGGGATTAAGATGTAACACTCAACCTTTCTTTCAGTGGATAAACTTCTCCTGCTGGGAGAAAACTCCCAGGGGGAAGCAGTGATTCCTCCCTGGTGAAGGGGTTTCTCATCCCTGGGGAGCTGAGGGGTGATGATGTCCCTGCAGGATCCAGGTGTGGGCAGGGCTGCAGGAGCAAAAGGAGCCAGGTCCTGCCCGGCCACATCATTATTCCCGGGTTTTGCACTTTCATGTCGCTGCCAATTGTACAAATTAATTAAAAATAACTGAAGAAAAATCCCAAAGAAAGGCCCCGATTCCTCTGGGAAAGATTAATCATTGGTTGAGCCTTTTTCTTATGAAAATACAGATCCATGGTAGCCCCAGGCAAAAGATTCCCAGGGAGAGCCCTCACCATTCGTGCTCTGAGTGAGGGAAATTGCTTTGAAAGCATCTGACGACTAAAGCAGAACATGTTGAGTAACTTGGCAACACTCAGAAAACATCTTGAAATGGTTTTTGTTCAACACATTTTGCTTTGCTTCAATAGGAGATGTCAGGGCAGTTCACTCACTGCCACTCAGGATTGCGGGTGATGCCGGGAGACACTCCTGCCTTTGGGAAGGGAAAATCCCTGATATCTGCTGCTCCTTGGGGCAGGATCTGCTGGAGCGATGCCATGGAGCTTCCCCTGCTCAGCTCTGCAGGTCCCTCCTGTTCTTCTGGTGGCACCAAGTGTGGAGGTTTGGTGATGGATATTTGAGTTTCCCAGAGAAGCTGTGGCTGCCCCATCCTTGGAAGTGCTCAAGGCCAGGTTGGACAGGGCTTGGAGCAGCCTGGGGTAGTGGAAGCTGCCCCTGCCCATGGCAGGGGTTGGAACTGTATGGTCTTGAAGGTCCCTTCCAACCCAAACTTTTCTGTGATTCCATGATTTCCACAGAGCCGTGTGGTGAGGTCCAATAGCCCAAGTTACCTTCAGCTTCTGATTCATCCTAATCCCATACCCTGGAAAGGAATGTCTTTGGGGATTGGGAGAGACAAAGTCGGGACAGAAACATTCTTGGATTCTGCCAGAATGTGATGGGACAGAGAATTTTGTGTATCAGCTTTGTGTGCTGCCCTGGGGCTTCCCATCCCTGGGGGTTAAATCTCTCTTAAATTATTCTGGAAAAGTTGGGAAGGGCCATGTCTGGTGCTCAGGTTGGATGTTAATGGTCTGCTTCAGGCCATCAAAGCTCATGGGCATCCCAGCTGGAAGTACCAACATCACAACCCCAAACTCACCCCTTTTCCCCCCAAAAGGAGCCTACTTAGAGCTCCCAGATCAGAGCAGCTCAGGGGTTGCACAGCTCCAACCACAAGTCCATTCTAAGGAATTGAGGGGTTTTGGCAGCAATTTTTGGGTATTCTTGGTCCAGGTGGCTCTTTAGGTGATCTTCCAGCCTGCACTGGGAGGGAGGAAGGGAGCAGAGGGAATGCTGTGGTGGAAGATAAACCATCTTTAATTAAGGATCATTAAAAAAAATTAACTTGTAATAGTTGTTGGGGTTTCATCAAAGCTCTCAGCCCCTCTCACAGGCCTGGGCAGGAGACGGATGAGTTCTTGAGCCCCGTCCCTCCATCTTTCCTTGCACTGCATCTCCAGGACTTGTGTTCCAGACAAGGCTAGGAGCAGTTTCCAGCCTCGTTAGCATTTTAGGATGATCCTTTTTCAGCCCAGAAAGTCAACAGCTTTGCTTGTTATAAACTGAAACTCAACAAAAAGACCCAAGAATTAAGTTTGGCTTATGAAATTTGGGGTTGGTTTTGCCATTTTTTTTTAATGTATTTGGGAACTGGACGTGCCTGAGTTGCAAAACAAAAAGACATTTTGAGCCAGACAGTGATTTTTTTATTTTGAAACTTGTCAAAACAAGCCAGATTGATCATTATGACCGATTTTTTTTCTTTTTTTGCAAATTGAGAAATGCATCCAGAACAGGCCTTTCCCACAAAACCTTTCATTTTCCAAAAAGAAAACGAAGGAAAAAAATCAATCACACTTTTTCTGCTCACACAGTTGGAACAGGCGGCAGCGGATTGGGAGAGAATAGCAATTTGTAAGGAATTCCAACCAGCTCTCCCTAAAATAGCATCCAGCCAGTTTCTCCAGGGCAGGAGGCTCAGTGGCTCCATGGTGGGAACAGGCTGGAGCAAGGCCTGGCTGACCAGGGCAGCTCCAGGCTGGGATAACACCTTGGGAATGCAGGGACACCTCCCCTGTGGGAATCAGAGGTGCTTCTGCCTGGGAGGAATTCCTGGGAATCCCCAGCCATCCCTCTGATGGATGTTTAATTTGGTTTTCTGTTCCAAACCAAACTGAATCCAGCTTCTCCGAGCCTCCGGTGCTCGGACATCGTTACGAGATGCCTTCAAAAGGGAGACACTCCCATCTGTGCCTGGGAGTGTGAACTGGGAAGAAATTCCACGTGTGGGTCCTTGAGGAAGCAGACTCCATGGTTCAAGGAGGGATGTGTTAAGGGAGAGCATGACAAGCCCCCAAATCCCTGCCCGTGTGCCCTTCTCCCTCTGGAATGCGGGTCCGGCAGCTGGGCTGGGGCTCCCTGCCCGGGCTGGGGGTGCTGGGGGGCACAAGGGCACCTCGGGGGCACCTCGTGGGGATCTTGTGGGGACCCGACCCCGGCTGTGCCCGCATGTGCCCAGGCTGCTCGTGACCGAACCCTTCTCAAGTGCTTGTGCCATGTCGGTGGTGACAGAGCTCAGACCGACCACAAGTTCCTTTTCCAGTGCGTGGTGGTGAAACTCAAACCAACATACTGCTGAAGTCAAAATATTCTTTCTAATCCCCCTGCCCGGTTTCTCTTTCTTTCCAGCTTTCCTCCTCCGCCTCCCGACCCTCCCTCTCTGTTCCCACCCCCCTTCTGTTTCTCTTTCTCCCCTCTGTCATAAGAAAGTGACTGTGTCCTCGAGGGGACAGTTTTCTTATGCCATTTTATACACTGTGCTTCATGTTTAGAACTTTTTTGCACTAGTTCCTATTACATTTATTTTCCAAACTGGTTTGACAAAAAACAAACAAAAAAAACCCAACAAAAACACAATCCCATGCTATAATTCAGTTGTATTAAAATATTATCCTACTACTCTCTGTGTTCAATAGTCTCTGTACCTGTAATGCTTTCAGTTCTGTTGTATTTTGGGGCCGAGGTTTTCTCTGCTCCTTGTTTAACCCAGTAAAGAAATAAAATGTTAAGAATTGATGATAAACTTCCTCATCCCTGTCTCTGGTGTTGTTTGGGCCACGAGGGTCCCACTGGGACGGGCTCCCCCAGAACCTGCCCTGAACCCCATCCGCTGTCCTACGGGTGTTGTTTTCCTGCCAAATCCAATCCCAACTGGAGGACGGCAGAGGCAGGATGGAGGGACAATAACCCTGCCTTAACTGAATTTGATTTCGTAACCTTTCTTTATATTCTTTTGTTTCTTGCCTTCACATTTCTTGCCACGGGGCTCACCTCAGAACAATAGGGGCGAAGGCTGTCACCAAGAGATTCATCAGAGAATAATGACTCAACCAGGGTATCCAAATTTTGCCCAGCTGAAGTCCACACCCACATATAATCTGGAATTAATTCATCTGGACAACAGATCTCGGCGTAGAGCAGAGCGAGGATACTGCGCTCCAAATTGAGCGCTGCTGCCAGGCTGCAAAGGCCACGGGACACAGCTCTGCAGCTACACTTGGGTTGGTCCTGCCCTGACCTGGAAATCCTGTTTGGAAAGAACACGAGGAAAGGGGATGAAATTGGATGGGAATAGAAATAACGTTTAAAAAAGCAGATCGGTGCAGGAGGCAAACTGGGGGGGAGGCACCGGCTGTGCTGGAAAACCAGCGGAGTGGGGGGTGCAGGAGGGGGGATTTGGGTTGAGGGGTGAATAACTGGGGAGCTGCACCCCCTCAGTGTGGGCAGCAGGGCAGGGGGGGATTCTGCCCCTCTGCTCCTGTCTCAGGTGAGACCCCCCTGCAGAGCTGCCTCCAGCCCTGGGAACAGCAGCACAAGGACCTGGAGCTGCTGGAGAGAGTCCAGAGGAGGCCCCAGAGATGCTCCAGGGCTGGAGCCCCTCTGCTCTGGAGCCAGGCTGGGAGAGCTGGGGGGGTTCCCTGGAGAAGGGAAGGCTCCAGGGAGACCTCGGAGCACCTTCCAGTGCCTAAAGGGGCTCCAGGAGAGCTGGAGAGGGACTGGGGTCAAGGGATGGAGGGACAGGACACAGGGAATATCTTCCCACTGCCACAGGGCAGGGATAGATGGCATATTGGGAAGGAATTCTTGGCTGTGAGGGGGGTAAGGCCCTGGCACAGGTTGCCCAGGGAAGATGGCAGAATGTTTAGTCCCCCAGACAGGACAACACACTGGAACCTGTCTCCAGGAGGCCACAGGTGCCCCACGTTATCCTGCTGCAGGGAATTAGACCAGCTCAGGTGATTCCCAATGCCTGCAGCCCCCATCCCTTTTTCCATAGTGATTCCTTCTGGGTGTGCCCTAAACTGCCCCAATTTGAGCAGCTCTGGGCCTCAGCTGAGCCTTGGGAACCACATATAAGGGGCCTGCAAGGGCTTGGGCTGATGCATGGTGCCAGGATGCAGCACCAGGCTTCTCAGGAGGATCTTTGGGATTGCTTTCCCCTTTGGGAGTGCTGCTGGCAGGATTTATCCCAGCAATCCATGTGCCATTGCTCATTCCCACCAACCTCCTGGTTACCTGAGCTCACAGTGTGCACAGGGCAGAGCCCAGGGCAATGTCTTGGTGGCCACACAGTGCCCAAATTGATGCAGCAGCTGAAAATCCACCCAGGAACGTGCTGATTCCCAGGGATTTCATTAGCAGGGATTGAAGTTGGTGTGAGTTAAGTGGATATGAATTTTCATGGCTATAGGGCTGTGGACATCAAAGCTGGGAGGCGGCTGGAGAGGGGGGAGAAGTTTCTCAGCTGTAAATTTGCCTCGTGACTCCATAAAAACTGCAATGGGCAGCATGGAAATGTTTCTGCTGGAAAGAGCCTGGAAAATGCTGCGCCCCTGAGAAAACAACACAAAGGGCTGCAGACTCAAATCAAAGTCCAGGCCTGGGAATGCTTTGAGGTGCGAGATGGGACTCTCCAGATGCTGAAATCCTGGGTGGGGTCTGGATTTCAAACCTCATCCCTTCTGGATGTGAATAAGGAATTCTCTTTTCATAGACTTATTTATATGGTTGAGCAGATGACACGCAAGGTTCTCTTTTCTGATTTATCAAAAAAGCAAAAAATATCATTTTCAAGCATGTGTATCTTATAAACATCTGTATTTGTGAACCATTTCAGAGCCCCTGCAGCTTCTTTATCTTCCCTGGGCAGAGGAGAACTCAGGATTCATGGAAATCTGGCAACTTGTTACTGTGGACCTAAAAATGTGTGCGAGAGCCTCATTTTTCACACCAACACTTGACCCTGGGAGACTTAGAATCCTAAAGAGAGGAGTCTTACTCATAGCAATGCACTTTCAGGGTGTGTTTTCCACCTACCAGGAGGCTTCAGGATGTTTTTTGGCCTTTCCAAGTCTGTACGTTCTGGATCCACTCCAACTGGAGCTCCTGATGTTGGTAAGAAGTTCCTAATTTATTTCTCTGTGATCAAACAGGTACTTTTGGGTGGGTTTGTGGCTTTTGTGACAGGACAGTGAAATGCCACCTCAGCAAGCTGATGAAAATCCTGTAGTGAAGAGTTGAAGTTATTAATGATTGCCATTTTCCACATTTTTTTGCCTGGAGGACTCTTTTGTTCTTTTCTTTTTGTCTCAAAGTCTGCATTAAGTAAGAGCTTACAATTAATTCTCCCTTAGAATCCCCTTTGCCCCAGCAGAGCCCAGAAGGGCTGTGGAAGGTGGGTTTATATGGATTTATATGTTGGATGCTGTTTGCCAGATGGGTTTTACTGCGTGATTTCTTTCTCCCTTGCCCTGTTTATCCTGATTTCTCCCTTGGATCGTGGCCTTGGCTCTGCACAAGGGTCTATGTCATTCTGTTGGACCTATTTTGGTACCTGAGGAAGATCAAGGTCAGACTGATGTGTTTCCTCTTCTGACAACAACCATGTCTTTATTAATTGAGCTTTAACTACATTGAAGGAAAGCCTGTGAGGGGAAAGGGCTGGGAGAAGGGCTGGGTTTGCTGCCCCCATCTCTCTTGGATTTCCTAGTTCCCCTTCACCTCTGAAGGCACCTCTGCCACCTTTTCCATGGATTTCTGTAACAAGGTCTCACACTCAGGTACCAATCCCTGCTCCATGTGACAGTGACAGGACCCAGGGAATGGCTGGAGCTGTGTCAGGGCAGGGTCAGGTTGGATCTCAGGAAAAGGTTCTTCCCCCAGAGGGTGCTTGGGCACTGCCCAGGCTCCCCAGGGCAGTGGGCACAGCCCCAAGGCTGCCAGAGCTCCAGGAGGGTTTGGATGATCCTTTCAGGGACAGGGTGGGGTTGTTGGGGTGTCTGTGCAGGGCCAGGAGCTGGACTGATGATCCTTGTGAGTTCCTCCCAACTCAGGATATTCCATGATTTTATGACTCTTCTTTCTCCAGGCTCAGCATTTTCCCACCTCCCTCCTCTCTTACTCAGCCACCTCACCCTTGACCTGACCTTTGCACCAAAACTCTTTGAGTTTGGGGTTTTCTTAATAGAATTATTTAGGTTGGGATCATTGGGTCATTTCAACCCTAGCACTTGTTCTGTGCAGGATGGGTCTTGTCTTCCCCAAAGCTGTTTCTCCCCTCACTCAGAGCTCAGCCTGGTTTAACCACCAAACCCAGGTAAACCTGCGACTGGCCCAGAGCAAAGTCCTGCTGTCAGAACATCCCTGACATGTTTGTATTCATAAACTTGTCAACATTTGGCTTTTTTTTTTTTTTGTCTCTTGGGGGAAATTACTGCTGTTCCTCCCAGGGTGTCAGCTCCTCTGAGCCGGGCTGTGAATGTGTCGATGCTGAAACACCCGCTGTGGGCGAGGCTCCGGTGGGAGCTGTCACTACCTCGGGGTTGGGAAGCCAAAGGGAACCTCTTTTCTATAAACTGTAAGTTTTTCATAAAAGCCCTTCTAATTTGTACCAAAGAGACTCCAGCACGCCCTTGGGACTGGTAAAAATAATAATAGTTTGAGTGGTGGAAGACTGTGAATTTGAAACAGAAGGTTGTGAGATCCACGAGCATTACCCAAAACGTCAGCGTTGTATATCAATAAATGTAATTTAGATGTACAAAGGAGATAGCAAAGACTTCCACAAAGAACTGTCAGGTCTTACCTTCTCAGATCTCTCTGAGATAAAGCAGATGTTTTCATCCCATTGATCCAGAGGAACCGGCCTTCCCATCCAAGACTGTGTTACCTCAAATGGCAAGGGAATTACTCCTTACAAAGATCACATGGTTTGCTATTTTTCAATCATTTCTTTTTTCACTCTCAGATGAAACACACGTGTTCATATCGGTGGGTTCAGCCTGGAAATGTCACATTCCCCAAAGCCAGGAGTCCAGAGCTCGTGGAGCCTCGAGGGGAGATGAAGGCTGATGGCACTCGGAGCTGCTTGAAAGAGGCCTCTGTAAGAGCCCATTTAATTTTTACTGTTCCATCCCCAACAAATGGCTCCTACCCATTCCCAAATCCTCTCAGCCAGGCTCACATGGAGACCTTTATCCTGCCTTGATCTGACTTAAGCTCCACAGAGGAAATTGCTGGTTTAAGGCTATGTTATGTAGGATACTCCGACTGAGCCTTGTGATCTTTCTCCTCGCTTAAATCCACCACTTCTGGCATTTCTGGGAAAACAAACACGTGGGTTTTCCTCCCTTGGTTATTGCTGACATCTCTTATCAACAGTCCCGAGGCTGCAAATTGCTGAAATCCTGGGTCACCTGGAAACTCAGCCCCGGATGTGGGGTCCTGTAGCTGGATCAGGGCTGTGGTGGGCAGTTTTCAATCACTAAGGCTGTGAGCAGAAAAAGACAGTTCCATGTGTTATCCTTATGACTGTTCCTGCTTTGATATGAATTCCTTGGATTTTCCCTTTTTAAAGGGTTTCTGTTCTTTACCCCGAACTCGCCCTGCCCTACCCAAAAAGCTTAAAAGTTCAAGTTTAGTCTGAAACTAAGCTTTGGATGAGGGTCTGGAGGGACAGGACAAGGGAGAATGGCTTCACCCTCCCAGAGGGCAGGGTTAGATGGGACACTGGGAAGAAATCCTTCCTTGTGAGGGTGGGGAGGCCCTGGCACAGGTTGCCCAGAGAAGCTGTGGCTGCCCCATCCCTGGCAGTGTCCAAGGCCAGGTTGGACGAGGCTTGGAGCAACCTGGGACAGTGGGAGTTGTCCCTGCCCAAGGCAGAGAATGGGATGGGATGACTTTAAGGTCCCATCCAACCCAAACCATCCTGGGATTCTATCCTGCAGCTCAGGCTGTGGCCCTCCTCCATCTCCAGAGGATTTGGGTCACTTTACATTTGTCTTTGCTAATGCTCAGCACAAATTACCTCAAAGGATGATCCATGAAATTTAAAGCAGAAGCCAAGGAGGCTGAAATAGGCACATGTGCCACCAACTTGGTGCAGAAGATTTCCAGGACCTCTCCTGTCAGAATTCCCTCTGGAAGGAGAAGACACAATGGCCCTGAAACTGAGGTTCCAGTTTCCTATGCCCAAAATATGGTGCTAATCTAATGTACCCCTGCCCTCTGGCAGTGGGAAGCCATTCCCCTTGTCCAAAGTGCCTCTCCAGCTCTCCTGGAGCCCCTTCAGGCACTGGAAGGGGCTGTCAGGGATGTGGGCAGAGCAGCTGCCAGGCCCTTGTGCTGTGAGGGTGTCACTGTTTGGTTTAGGTCGGGAGGGGTCTGCTTTGGAGTTCTCCCACCTGGGCAGTGTGGCTGGGTGGGATGCTCCCTGAGGAGCACCGAATCCCCGGAAAACAGGTCAGGAGAATCACAGGAAAAACCTCTGAGATGGTCAAGCCCAACCTACAACCCAACACCCCCCCAGAAAATAAACCATGGCACCAGGGATGCCGGAGCCTGGAGAAAGCCCTGCCAAGGGGCAGGGGAGATGAGCCCCCTCCCCGTGGTTCCTGGCCAGGCTCAGTGTTAGGGTTCCCCTTCCTTGGTGAGTGGGTGCCCCCGCTCCGAGGGGCAGCGTGGGCTCTGGGCTCTCTGGAAGGGTGCCTTTCATGTATCACATCTCTCCTCGAGGCACAGATCGTATCCTGTTTCCCTGGCACCGGCGGATCCCGAAACCAGCACCCCCCAGGACAATGGCTTGGCCCTGCCCGGGGCCGTGGGGAGCCCGTGGGGAGCCGAGGGGTCGGGGGCAGAGGCAGAGGCAGCACCGGGGAGGTTGTATAACGTGGTGTGGAATATCATTGTTCCAGCCAGGATGAGTAAGAGCACAGCTGAGGCCGGACACCGACGGCACTGCCATGAGTCCGGGGGAGGGTGGGCTGGGAGACGGCTGCACAGTTGAAAATAAAGACAATGAGTCTATAAAAGTTAAAGAACTGAATAGATTCCGAACATTTGGTTTTCATTAGCACCAAATAACATATAAATAAACATACAACAGAACCAACGGCAACATCTTGGTTACCCCCTCTAGAAGAAGCTGTGTTTAGGCTGAGCTCAGCCTCCCCAGCCCAACCTCCTCCCGCGTGTTCTGGGATGGGACAGGGGAGCTGACGGAGCCACCAGGCCTCCATCTTCCTTCAGAGCAGAGCAGGGGCTTGGCTGCACAGGAGAATGAGGTGTCAGTGTGCTGCTGGTTCTTAGAAGTCAGAATCTTCTGATTTCTGAGGGGGAAAACATGAAAATAAGCACAGGAAGAGTCAACACACCAATTTTTCATTCTCTGTAAAAAGGATGTACTGTAAAAAGCCCATCCAGTGCCACCTCCTGCCACCTTCCCACCTTCCACTAGCCCAAGTTGCTGCAAGCCCTCTCCAACCTGGCCTTGAACACTTCCAGGGATGAGGCAGTCACAGCTTCTCTGGGCAACTAAATGTTATAAGAATTCATGGAGTAAAATGGGAGGGATCAGAGAGAGACAGTCATGGTGTGAGAGAGAGGGAAAATCTTGGAATAGCACAGAGCCAGGAAGGAGGCATCCTGTGAACACAATTCCTTAGTACTTCTTGCTCTTATAACACAAATGTGTTGCTTGATTTGTGCCCCTATGGAAGCAGTTGGAAACAAATAGACCTTTCCTGCACAGACAGAGCTCATAGTTATTGAAAAAACAGTCTTAAGCAAAGCAGATTGTATGGAACATCTTGGATCTCACTGGGGAAAAGGAATGGTAATTGTAGGGCTGTGTGGAGACCCTATAAAACCAGGATCCTCCATCCTGAGGGCTTGTAAACGCCTGCGGATGCGCTGTCTGCGCGCCAGGACTTCAGGTTTCAGGAGACTTTATTGTGCTCACGTTGTTGCTGACACCACTGAGAGACTAAGGGATGGCTTTCCTGCAGTTTAGCCGAGCTTTCCTCAAAGGAAAGTCGGGAATTCCAAAGCTTTTAGGTCACACATGTTAAAATTGACTCTGTTGCCGCTGCAGAAACTACAGCTGTTGCCAAAACGTCAATACGGAATGGGCTCAGATCTGCTTTACAAGATCCCTCTGAGAGATTCCCAGATCTGTGGAATTCGCATGGAGAGGTGAGCTGGGACCTGCCATGGAGTGCCCTGTGCTATGCAGAGAGTTGTACCCGTTCCAGAGGGAAGGGAGATCTCCTGAGCTACAGCAGGTTCCTCCCACCTTTGGTTAAATCCTGCTGGGATGGGAAGGGGATAATGGGAAAAAACCAGCAAGTTTGGGAATCAAGAGAAAAAGTCATTCTAGACATGTCCTCTGAGTGTTCTCCTCCTCCTCAGCCTCTGCCCACCCTCCCAAGGACCCTCCTGACTGTTCTTTATTTTCCCGTCCATAGCATCGAGAATCCCTGTTGCTTCTGCATTTTTCCCTGTCCTCTGGTTCCTGCCTCTCCTGGACCAGGACCCCTTGGAGTCCTGGTTCTTCATCCATGTAACAAAGTTAATCAGGGGTGGCAGTGAAAGGGGATGAATGTTCAGAACAAGAGAAATGAAAATAAACCACCAGAGAACCAGTGGAGCCATCGACTGTGGGGCTCAACCAGTCCGGGCATGAGGATCTCTCAGGTCTGGGAAGACACATATTAATTATATATTAATTAAATCCTTTTTAATTAGTGGGATGTTGAACAATCTGCTCTAGGAGGCAGAAATCCCTCAGTCTGAGGATTTGGCCAATGTCCCTGGTGAGGTCCGGGCAGGAAAGGTGAGCTCATGTCTTCCCACTGACCCAACCACAGGGGTGACTTGACCTCTGCAATTCACTCTAAAAGTAACATAAATGACTCTTGAAAATGGAACGAGGCCACTGCAAGTCTGGGTCAGTCAGTCTATGGTTGGTTTGGGATTTTGACCTTGAAAAACAGGATTTTGGTGGTGCAGCAGTTGGACTTCGATGATCCATGTTGGTCCCTTCCAACTCAGGATATTCTGTGTTTCTGTGAAAACCAGTAACAACACTAAGCACTCAAATAATTATGAATGTTCCTACAATAATTACGGAGTTTTGAACAGAGGGTTCATTTGTGTTTATTTGCTTTCTGCTCTTCAGTTGTTGGAGTTGGCAGAGCTTAATGCTTCCAGTTTTTTTCTTCACAAATATTAGGGAAACATTTCTTTCTTAAATGAAAACAGAGGCTTCTCATGTAATTTCATGTCTATGACACAAAACTTGAAGGAAAAGCCCTACTGCAGGAAAACAAGGGCTGGAAAAGGTCGTCCTCCTCCCCAAAGGCAGGACAAAGCCACCACTGGACTCTCTATGGCTGTGATCTGTGTGACGAAGACCCCACAAATTCCCAGACGATGTGCTCCAGGACTTGGAAGGGCTGGAAAGGACAGCCCTGTGGGAACCTCACCCTGCCTCTGGGATGATGGGAACACAGACCTGCACAGGACCACCCAGCTCCCCGAGCCCACCCAGGGGATCAGGACCCCAATCCCAGGGATGTGCTGGTGACAGTCCTTGGTGAGGGGGCCCTTCCTGGAGAGCTGGTGGCAGCTCTGACATCCCTTCCCAGCACTTCCTTCCCCACCAGCTGGAATCCTCAGCAGTGCCACCTCCTGCCTCCCCCTCACAGCCTCCTGTCCTGACATTAACAACTTATTTCATTCTTTTTTTCCTTTTATTTTTCCAAATCACATTCTGTTTTTGTCAGGTCACCTCTCTGGTTTGCTCACGTAGTTTCCAATGCTGGATCCAAATTTCCTTGCAGCCCGTGGCAGGTGAGCATCACACAGCACCTTATTAATCTCATTATCTATCTCGTTATCCATTAAACCCTCTGACTGGTAATAGAACCTGCGAAGACTTTGCAGACTCCTTTTGCTACGTTGCTTCCTCGACTATAAACGGTCAATAAACTGCTCCCCGTGGTGCAAAGGCTCGTTTGGGGGTCCCCCTGCTCAGCTGGAGGGTCCTGCTGCCCTCCTGCCGCTGTTCCAGCAACCCAGGGGCCGGGGGGCTCTACTGGGGTCCGGTGAGGGAGCTGGTGGGCAGCAGGACGAGGACCAGGACTAGGATCGGGATCAGGATCAGGACCAGGATCAGGATCGGGCCCGGGACGGCTCCCGCGCGCAGCGGGGCGGGGCTCCGGCTCCGCTTGGCCCCGCCCATCGCCCGGCCCCGCCCCCCCGCCGCGGGCGAAGTCCCGCCCACTGGCGAACCGGGCCCCGCCCCGCCCCCGCCCCTCCCCGCCGAAGCCACGCCCACTGGCGGGGCGCCGCGCCGGCCCTTTCCCCGGCGGAGCCCCGCCCGCCGCGCCTGGTCCGCCCCTCTGAGGCGAGGCCCCCCCCATCCTCTGCCAGGCCCCGTCCTCCCCGCCTTTCGGCCCCGCCCCGCGGCCTGGCCCCGCCCCGTGCCCGCGGCCCCGCCCCCTGGCGGGGGCAGGCGGCCCGCCGCGCAGCCCGCGTGCCCGGCGGCCCGGGGCAGCAGCGCGGGGGCCGCTCGGCTCGCTCCGCCGAGCGCACCCATGGGCGCGGAGCGCAGGGCGGCGGCGGACCCACGCCTGCTCCTCCTGCGGCGGCGGCGGCGGCAGCTGGCGGCTCTTCCTCGGCTTCTTCGCGCTGTCGCTGGCGCTGCACGTCCTGACGCTGGGCTGTTACCTGGAGCTGCGCTCCCGAGCTCCGCCGCGACCGCGGCCGCAGCCCGCGGCCCCGCCGCGCGGGACGGGGACGGCGGCAGCGCCCGGAGCCCCCGCCGCGGGCCGCCCGCAGAGAGCGGCGAGGGCGCGGAGCGGCGCCAGCAGGTGGGTTCCGGGCGGGGACGGGGGACACCGCGGTGTCGGGCTCATCCCCCTCCATGTCCCCTCCATCCCCTCTCCGTCCCCCGTCCATCCCGGCGCGGGTGCCGCTCCCGGGGCGCTTGGGGAACAGCCCCCCGGTTCGGGTGTTACTTGGAAAAGGGGGGAAGCCCCAAACTCTGGTGCGGGGGTGAAGCGCGGGGGGAGCGCGGGTTTCCCTCGCCCTGGCTGGGGTGACGGGGGCTGCGGGACCGTCCGCGCTCCACCTTGCTGCCGCCTCCTCCCTGTAGCGACAGCCCCGCCGCGTCGAACCCGCTCCCGATAGCCCAGCCCTGGCCGAGGGCAGCGGCTTTGCCCCGGCCTTTGGGGGACCCCCGGCCGCGGGTGCAGCGGCCGGGGAGCCCCGCACAGGTCACCCCGTACCCGTGGTGTGCGGGGGATCCCAGTCCCGCATCGCCCTCCGCTCGCTCCCCTCCCTCCAGCTGGGGTGGGTTTCGTTATCTCAGTTCCCCCTCAACCCAGGTGCACAGCCTTGCCCGTGATGCCTCGGTGTCCCCCCTGCAGCAGCTCCTGACTCTGTGCAGGACAGGTTGGCATCTGTCTCCCGGTTGTCCCCACGGCTGTCCTGAGCCCCCGGGGGGGTCGCCTGTCCCGAGAGCCTCCGGAGAGCCGGAGCGGAGCTGGGGCCTCCGCTCGCAAACTTAGCTCATTTTTTCCAGGCACGAAACTTCGCTGCGAGCAGGATAAGCTGGAGGAAGGAGTTTCCTCCCCCTTGAGCCTCCCGAGCGGATGGCCCGCTCCCCAGAGGTGCCGGGTGGCTTTGCCGGGGGTGTCCCAGCGGGGTTTCGGGGGGAGACGCCAAACCCCAGCACCCC
This sequence comes from Manacus vitellinus, assembly GCF_001715985.3. NCBI lineage: Eukaryota > Metazoa > Chordata > Aves > Passeriformes > Pipridae > Manacus > Manacus vitellinus. The sequence continues at coordinate 1,150,594 of NW_021939395.1, forward strand.
GGCGGTCCTCACCCTGCTACTTATCAATGTGGGGGGAGGAAGGACAAAAATAGCTTTGATAAAGCGGCGAGTTTGGGAACTCTTCCTCCCACTTGGCAGCGGGCAGCGGTTCCGCCGCGCCGGCCTCGGCTGCCCCCGGGAAAGCCGGGCTGCGCTTCCACCGCTGCCGGATCCCGCAGCTTCCCACAATAAAATCCCAGTTAAGCGCTGAACCGGAGGGAACCCGAGCTCTCGGGTCATGGCTCTCCGTTCTCCCTTCTCTGCCTCGGCAGTGTCAACACTAAGTGAGCCGGAGCAGCTCGATGTCGTGCTGGGATTCTTGGGTTGCCTTGGAATAGCACGCGGCTGGAGTGCCTTTCGTGTTATCGTGCTGGATCTGTTTAGTCTTTAGAGCTCTTCTTTCCAACGAGTGCATAATGAAATACCAGGGCAAATACTTGAGACGTTCATAAATTACAGCGTTAGGTAATTTGTCTCGGGATGCGTATGGAGATCCAGGCATTGCTGGTACAGCTGACGTACTCCAGATAAGGTAACGCTAATTATTTATTTCTTTCTTTTACATCTGGCCTGTCAGGCTTAAGATGGAAAATTCTTTGGGATGTATGGAAGGAGTTGGTTGTGAGAGGAAGTTTCCTGGTAGTGGGGACATGGGGAAGGCTGAATGTCCAGGGCGCTGGCACCTCACTGCCCCGGTCGGGAACTGCTGCGACAACGTGTGATTAATGGGATTTGTAGTAGTGCTGCTCACCCCATTCCGTGCTGAATTTTCTGCCTTGCCGTTTACTTGAGTTGATGTGCAGCTAAAAACAACCACTTTCCACGTCCTGGGGTGCTGTGAGTACATCCCTTCGATGGTTAAAGCAATGAAACGAGGTGTTTGCAAACAGCTTTACTCAGAAAGTTATCATCAAGCTTCAGGGGGCGTGTGGGGTTCCTCGCAGCTTTTCCAAGCTGTGCTGCTGTAAACCCAAAGTGTGGTCCCGTGCATGTGATGCTTGCAAAAATGAAGCCAAAATTACTAAATAATTAATTCAGGAGATCTGGTCGATGACATTTCTCTGCTGGGGGCCACGGTCAGAGTTGGGGTGTGTTGGGGGGTACCTGGCATCCCAAAGACCGTGGCGCTCTGAGCCCTCAAACTGCCCCTCAGCTGTGTGAAGTGTTGTCAATGAAGAGACTGAGTAATGAGTGTGTGTGTGTTGTGATTGTACAGGCTGGTTTAAAAACAAAAGACACTGCCCTTCCTGACCCTTTTTTTCTTTATTTTTTATTTTTCCCTGCCTTCCTGACCTGAGGCAGGAGGAAGAGGAGCGAGGGGGGGAAGGATGGGGAGCGATGGTCAGCACCGAGATTTTGGCTGAAATCTCACCTGGCCACGTGCCAGAAATGACCTCATGACAGGAGTGAGATTTGGCAGCTCGATAAGGCCCCGCTTCCCTATCTTACAGGGTATCCAAATATGTAACTCATTTAGGATCCAAGGGCAGTTTTTCATGGCAGAGGGTGAGGCATTGTAGTCCACATCTTTGTCCCAGAACCCGCCGGCTGTTGCATCACCACGTTGGCTGCGAGATGAGGGGTTTGTTAGTGCTGCTTTAATTCATCGACTCTTCGAGTGCTCTGAGGTGCAAGAGTGGGTTTGGGGAGCACTGGTGCCTTCAGCCTTGGCTGGTGGGATAAAATCCAAATAATCCCTTCGGGTGGGTGTGCTGTGGGATGGGAGAGGGATTCTGTTGAGCACTTTGCTTGTGGCTCCACTCGTGGAGATCCGCAGCAGGACACTGCTTTCTGCCCTTTGGAGTATTTTATGCCTAAATTAAATTGTATCTTGCTGTCAAAAAATCACCCCTGTAATATCTGAGCTGTGCAGAGCATTGTTCCTGTGCTGTTTCTCCAACCAAATCCGTGTCGTGCCACGTTTCTGCCAAAACATGTTTTTTGGCCAATGCCAAGCGGAGCGTGTGCCCTGAGAGTGTCCCGAGACAGGCAGAAAAGCTGCCAAAGGCTGGCTTTGGAATGGGATCAAATACCATCAGTTCTGTCGAATCAAACTAATTGTGGAGGCGCTTGCAGCTGGGGGAAGGGGGGAGGGGAGTGCTGAGTCATCCAAAAAAATGTGCTGAGCAGCAGTTCTGTTCCCAGTGTTCACCTTCCTCTGTGCCATGGTGTCTGTTCCTGGTCTCTGCTCCTCACCTTTTTAACACGGGATGCTCCCGCTTTTGAGTAGTGCTCACATTGGCATTCCTGACTTACAGAGAACCCTGGAATGGTTTGGGTTGGAAGGGACCTCAAAGTTCACCCAGATCCACCCCTGCCATGGGCAGGGACACCTTCCACCAGCCCAGGTTGCTCCAAGCCCCGTCCAACCTGGCCTTGCACACTTCCAGGGATGGGGCAGCCACAGCTTTTCTGGACAACCTGTACCAGGGCCTCCCCACCCTCACAGGGAAGAATTTCTTCCTTTCTTTTCCCTCACCAGTGTGAAATTGCAGTTGTTTTGCCCTTTCTTGTCAATCCCAGCTCCTGAGTCAGAGGCAGGTTTGATTGGCACAATGTGCTGCCAAAGGGTCTAAAGGTATAAAAGCTGCTCCAGAGGCTTCTCCCACCCTGAGCATACCTGTAGCTCATCCATGCACCTTCACCCCTCTGTCTGGTACCTGCTTCCTGAGCCAGGTGGCTGCACTGGCAGTGATGAATTGGGGCCAAACTGAAACCTGGCCATGTGCTGAAAGCTTTGAGCAGAGTGTCCTGGAAACACTTCTCCAGCATCAGCAGCCTCTGCACACTGTCCTGCAGGCTCAGACCTTTAAATACCTGCTCAGGACATGTGTGTTGGGATTTCACAACTCTGATCCTGGGTTATGGAAATGCCAGGTCCGTGCAGAAGCAAGATGGTGATTAGGGATGTGATTTTTGGTGGGTTTTCCCTCGAATTCCACTTTGTGGTCCTGGTTGTAGCTGGAGGAGGCTCTCACAGGGCAGTAAAGGAGCCCACAGAGCTCTGTCTGGTTAATGCTGGGCTCTGGTTGCCTTCATTCCGGCCTCAGGAGTGCCTGTCCTCGACAGACATTCCAGAGGCTGCCCAAGGGTCTGCGCAGGAAGGGGGGGCTGCCTGATATCAGATAGAAAACATAGTCCTGCTGCTATGCCTATGAATATTCCAGGCAAAATCTGATGTGCTGCATCCACTGGGAAATTCAATACAGCATGAGCTGTGCCCCGGGGGTTGGAGGTGCATCCCTGTGTGTATTGTGTTAATCCCTGGTGTGAGCAGGAACTGTCTCCTTTGGCTGTGTGCAGACAGCCTGGCTGGTCCCTGGAACTGTAGAATCACAGAAGGCTTTGGGGTGGAAGGGACCTTTCAAGGCCATGGAGTCCAACCCCGCTGCCATGGGCAGGGACATCTTCAACTCTAACAGGACCTTCCCAGCATCCTTATTCCCAGATTTATGATGCTGTTTGGGTGCCATTCCTTGTGCCCCCTGACACTGAGCAGGTGGGATGGACACTGTGTTGTATGTGGTGGGATGTCACCACTCCTGAGCTGTTCACTGTGAGGGCTGGAGCTTAGGAACTCTGCTTTGGAAAAGGGAGGAAAAAAAGTAGCTGTGGCTTTGGAATGTCTGAGGACAGGGTGGCCATGGATGCATCTTGCCAGGGACACCCTCAAAGTGTGGGAAGATGGGAATAGTGAGGAGGTAAACAGAGAAAAATCTCACCTCTGGGAGAAAGGAAGCAGCTGGGAAATATGAAATATAAATTCCAACTGCTGTCTTGAAGCTTCTGTCGGCATCACAGGGATTATTGACCTAGGGAGTGCAGGCAGCTGTGGCTGCTGGGAACAACTGTGAGGTGAATCCAGTGATGCCCAGGAAGGAGAGGAGGATGGGCTGCAGCTTATGGAGGAGAGTGGGGATGCTGATGTCTTGCTGGAAACAGAGGAATGTGATTAACAGAGGAATAACACCAGGGCAGCAGGGAGCATGCAATCGAAGCACAGCGCTTCCTTCCCTTCCAGGCTCTTGCCAGCTCTGCCCCATCATCCCCTTCCCCAGCTGAGCTGTGTTTGCTTTATTTCTATTTTCTGCTGGTTCTGTGAAGCACGAGTACTGTGACTTTGTGTGAGGACCAGGATGTTTTACCAGTGTTTATTGAATTCCTTGATGGAGACCATTGTTGTTGCCAGGGTGTTTGACCGACTCGTGACCAAATTGCAGGGTTTTTCCACAATTTTTCGAGGAGTTCACTGGCAAACCCTCAAACCTGGGTTTTTAAGAACACTCAGTGGCATTCCAGAGTTATCTTTCCCTTAACCCCGGAGTACATAGCGCCGTATCAAACCCATATTATTCTAACATTTTAACGTTATTTTTCTTACCACATAATAACATAAATCTTCTCTGTTCTCCCATACACATGTAGTGTCTTGTAATGCTAATTAAACTGCACACCATCCTAATTTTGCTCTCATACTAATCCAATATATTTTTCTTGACTGGAAGCCAAACCCTGAGAGCTTCAGAGCATGCGGAGCTCTCATTCCAGTCTTATTATATGTTAATGGCTTTATATTTTAATATCTTTCAACACTTTAGGAGGATGTTATTTTTAGAGGTGTCTGGCTGCAGAAGGTAGCCAGTCTGGGAGAGGCTGAGGGGGCTTGGGGGATGTGAAGCACTGAGTAAATTCCATGTAGTGAGTGAGTGGTAAGTGTGTCTCTGAAGAGGTGTAATCTGTCAGGATCCATTGTGCACAAGCGTGGAATTACAGGGAGATTTGGATGCAATTTTAACATAGTTAAGTGCCTTTATGGGGTGGTTGCAGTGGTAAGTGCTCTCTTGTTAAACTCTGGTTTTTGTGTGCTAATGGTGCCGATGCCAGTCGGGCCTGGATGCTACTACAGCAGGAATAATCACTCCCAGATGGGTGCCTGTGAAAATGAGCTCTTTCCATAAGCCCAAATGAAATGCTGCTTTAAGTGCAAAGTACTAACCAGGCAGGATCACATTGATGGGGTGCCAGGGCTGTAACTCCTTCCAAATGGGGAGTGCCAGGATCCTCCTGCCGGGGCTGCACCTCGGGGCTGCACCTTGGCTCGCCAGGCTCTGCACTCCAGCACCAGGAGAAACGGCAGCGACTGGAGATGGGATGGGAGGCTGTGAGTGCTTCAACTCTGCATGGAGTGAGGAGGAACCGGGCAGCGATGGGCCCTGGCACCAGCACGAGCCTCCTCTAGGGTTTGCTCGGGAGTTTGTTCCGGAGTGTGTCGGGAGAGGCGTGGGAGAACAGCGGTGGGCATTGGGTCGTGTGGCTTTGCAGTGGTGGGGGTTGCACGTCAGGGAGATGCATTGCATGGCTTGGCAATGGAGGGCATTGCACGGCAGGGTGTTGTGTGGCCTGGGCTCTCGCTGCATGGTGTGGTGTGGAGTTGGGTGGCTTTGCAACAGGAGGCATTGCATGGCCTGGGGTTGAGTTGCTCGGCCCGGGGTTGCACGTCGTGGGGTTTTTTTGTATGGCTTTGAAATGGCCAGTGTTTCATGGGACAGAGCTGTGCTGCATGGCATGGAATCCTGGAACGTGCTGAGCTGCGAGGGATCCATTGGGATCGGGGGTCATTGCATGGCGTGGGGCTGAGCTCGGTGGCTTTGCAGCAGCAGGCATTGGGTGGCTGTGCCCTGGTGGGCGCTGCACCACCACGACTGGCGTGGCACTGTGGTGGGTGCTGCACCACGGGGGGATGACTGGCGTGGCACTGTGGTGGGTGCTGCACCACGGGGGATGACTGGGTGGCACTGTGGTGGGGTGGCTGTGCTGTGGATGGGCTTTGCTACGGGTGAGCGCTTGTAGGTGGGCTTTGCGGATACGGTGGAGGCGCTGTGTGGCTGTGCCGGGGTGGACATTTCCCGGTGGTGTTGTGCCATGGCCAGGGTTGTGTTGTGCTGCTCGGGGCTGTGGTCACTGCACGTTGTAGCAGGACATGGATACAAGGGCTGGGAGCTGCTGGCTGCTTCCAGGAGCAGTGAGGAGGAGGAGGGGGCTGGGGAAGGCTCACCCTCCTGCCAGAGCTGCCTCTGGCTTAACCCAGGCGTGGGCTCAGTTTGGGCCAGCACAGCCACAGAGAGGATGCAGATGTGGCTTTGGGAGGTCAGACCCTCCCTGTCTCCGGTGTTTCCCCTCCTTGGCAGTGCCCGGTGTCCCAGGTGGTGACACAGTGGGTTAAATCCCATCCCAGGGCAGTGGGGGGCTGGCCCTTTGTCCTTTAATCCCTCTTTGCAATTCATGGCACCTCTGGGCTTTCAGCCTCTCCAGAGAACAAAGCACCTTGGAGGGGGAGACTGCGAGGATGTTTATTAAGGCAGCACTGGAAGTAAAACCCACCTCGGAGCAGATACCAGCTCTGAAACTGTAAATCTTATGTGGATGGGAGAGTTGGGGACATGCTGTGTTGGGTTGTGGTGCTGCCTAATCACAGAATCATGGAATGGTTTGGCTTGGGAAGGACCTTAAAGCCCATCTTGTTCCGCCCCCTGCCATGAGCAGGGACACTTTCCACTATCCCACGTTGCTCCAAGCCCTGTCCTACCTGGCCTTGGACACTTCTACAACTTCTCTGAGCAAGTTCCCTGCTGTCTCTTCTCCCTTTTCTGTTTCTTATTTTAATCGACTGATGTTTGCATTCCTTCCCAGAGGGGTGAGAACACCAGTTCGCCCTGTCCAGCAGGGGGAAAAAATCAAAGTATTTGAATATCATTATTATTTGATAATAATATTTATATTTTCTATAAAGAAACAAATCTTTGAATCCTTCCTTTTATTATCTGATCTATGAAGTGTCAGCAGCTTTCCCTGGGTTTCCCAGGAAAGTGTGGGGATGAGGATACTGTGTGGGACAGGCACTAATGGCCTAAACAGACTTTGTATGATCCTTCCAGTCTTCTCCACGTGCTGGGCTCGGTGAAATTAATCCAGGAAATAATTTTGGAGCAATTATTTCCTTAACTTTGCAAACAAATTGCTGAGCTACCGCTACCCTTTACCAGCACTTTATTCTAATTTTCCCATGGGATAGGAAAATAGGATAAAGCATTTAAAGCTGGTAGCTGGCACTGTTGCCAACCTGCCTTGATGCTGAGAGGATGAGACAGTTCAGACTCGAAAGTGAGGGGTTTGTTGTAATTTTTTGCTTTGCTGCTGTTCCCGGGGCTGCAGGGGAGGCAACAGTTCTGCCTGGAAAGCTGAAATTCTCACATTTTCCCATAAAACATACCCTGTGGCAGAAAAATCAGCTCTAACTGAGAATTGCTGGACGTGCAGCTGATGAGGTGCATCTAGAGAGCAGGATGAAAACCCATAAAGAAAATAGTTGGGTTTTATACTGCAGCTGTTTGTATCTTTTTAGTGATAATGAACTCAGTGAGTAGTTGGCTGCCTTGGGGCGGTGGAAGGGCTTGTTGGTGCTTGCTCAGTCTGGGGTGTTAACTCTTGCTGGGAAAGGGAGTGATCCCATCCAAGGGCAAGAGGAGCCAACCAGGAGTTACCTCCATATGCTATTGGAGTAAATTTTGGGAGATTTTTGAGGTCAAAAGGAGACCTTTTCTATGGTGGGGAGGGAAGGCAAAGTTAAAAGATGTTAATTGCCATTTTTAAAGGATTATTAAGTTTTCTATTTAGCAATATCTTTATTGCCAATTTGGAGTTTTCTCCTGTTGTTGACAAGAGTTGCTTTGGCTCAGAATACGGCTCATCCACAGATTCCTGGTCTGCTTAGAACTTGGGGGTGCAAGGACAAGGGGCGATGGGTTTAAAGTATAGAGGGTTGATTTAAATGAGATATTGGGAAGGAATTCTTCCCTGTGAGGTGGTGAGGCCCTGGCACAGGTTGCCCAGAGAAGCTGTGGCTGCCCCATGCCTGGAAATGTCCAAGGCCAGGTTGGGTGGGGCTTGGAACAATCTGGGATAGTGGAAGGTGTCCCTGCCCATGGCAGGGGGTGGGACTGGATAAGCTTTAAGGTTCTCATTTTGGGCTCAGCACGAGCAGCAGATGGAGCAGGGGAATCCCTAAATCCCTAAACCACTGTGCCATGGACTCTGGGAGTCAGGCTGGGCTCCACAGCTTCCTGCTGGTACCTTGGCATCACCCCTGCTGTGAATTCCCAGCCGGTGGTGAAGCCCCGGAGCGGGCACGGCCACCAGTGCACACTCCAAGGGGAGAGCAGCACATCCCTGTAAAAGCAGGATCCCTCTCCAAACACACGTGCACGACAGGTGATTCCCCCTCCCGTGTGTGGCTGCAGGGCCTGGGCAGGGCCTGGCTCCGTGTGTGGTGCCAGGGCTGGTCCCACGTGTGCCGGCCCCATGTGTGCCGGCTGGGATGGGGCCATGGGATGAGCTCTGGGGAGTTGAGGTCTTCAAGTGTTAAATACAAAGTGTTGCTCCTGCAGGCTCAGCTCGGCTGGCGCAAGCCTCCAACAACAGCCTGGATTTGCCAAGGAAAATGACGCTGGATACAGCAAAGAGCTGTCAACTCTTTCCTCCCTAAGCTGCTGGGCTGCTTTTCTCCTGCTTTGCAGGATGACTGGGCTGTTTGGAAGTGATATGGTATTTGGGGGTTCTCAGTGCCTTAGTGATGCTTCCCATCCCCTTCCCTCCACCCTTGCCCCCCTTCCAGACAGCAGCACCTCGTGCAAGGGCTGTTGGAACTCTCTGCAGTCCCCTGGCTGAGGTGAGGACTGATTGTCACGTTAAGCTGAGAATAACTCAAGTTCTTCCCCTCTGGTACCTAGATATTGGACCAGGGAGGGATTTTGGCTGAAACATTAGCTAGCTGGTTCCTAAAGAAGACTTTCTGAGCCCAGTTGTGTGCAGGTGGCTGCAGGTGGGTTCAGGAGAACACCTCCAGAGACCCCTGACCGTGAGCTTCCCTGCTGATGGGTCCTCCTGACTCCCAACCATATTTTTCCATATCTGAAGATGCTGAAAACCCAATTTATAAATGATAATTGTGATGGGGGAGGTTGGGGCAGTTACATTTGGTCAGGTCCCAGAGGAGGTCCCGTGTGGCTCCGAGCTGCGTGTCAGCACCAGGTACTGAAGCAGTTAAATATTCCTGCTGCGGGTGCACAAGAGCAGCCAGGTATCTCCCAGGGGATCCAAGTTTGCTATCTGAAATCTGGCAAATAGCAAAAATTTTTATGTCTGTGAACAGAAATCACACCCCGAGGCTACGGCTGACAGGGAAGGTCTCCTGACATATTTACCTAACGATTTTGTTATCGTTAAGTACTCAAAGAGCCCAAACCTGGGGAACAATAGCAACAAAAACCCACTGCAGAGTTCGTCAGCAGATGCAGCTTCGAGATAACAAATGATTTTTTGCTCTTTTGTTTGACTCCTTGGCATTTAGTGGTTAATTGGAGTGAGGCCAAGTGTGGTGAGATAGTGCCTGAAACAGTTTTAAAAACACTGGAATTGAACGTTTTTTGCGTGATGCTTTCTAACTTTAGTCTGTGGGGCTCTTAGAGGTGGTTTAAAAACAACTAAAGGAAAACATTTGATTTGGGCAGTAAAAACTGAGTTTGGAAGGGGTGGAGGGGAGTAACTTTTGCAGCCCTTGCTGTGACCCCAAAAGTTATTTCACCCCCACCCCAGCTGGGCTTCACCATTGCCTCGTGCTGGGGCTGGAATTGGTCTTAAGTGTTATTAAATAGTAATAAATGTTTCTGGCAGGATCAGTGTGCTGTGCCACATGCTCATCCACCATTCTCTCTGTCCTGGTCGTTTTTTGTGTTTGGAGAATGAAGTAAAGCTGCATTTGTGAGAATTAGGGACACTTTGACTTGAAAAATCAGGAAAAATAGGTTATTTCAGGTTTTAAAGTGGTGATGTTGGTCCTGATCCAGCTGCCCCCCCTGATTTCAATGTCATTTTACATGATGCAGAAAGGCACTGGAATGAAGCTGGTCCAAAGGGTGTCTGGGATGCTCTGTGAACTCTGGCATGTGAAATTCCGAGTAATAAAACTTTGGAAGTGTGGCCTTCGAGGGTTATTGTACAAGGAAGGGCATAAGAAACATGACACTGGGACTGTGTTTCCTGGCAGAAATGCTTCGCAATGGGGAAATTTTCGTTTGGTTTGTGTTGCTTACATGCCTTTCTTCTCGCTGAAGGGCAAATGACACTGTCAGCATTAAATGCGAGTAGCTGACATCTTCCCATGAAATATGCCTTACGTTCCCAGAACGGAGCTGGAGTTACTGCTCTTCCAGAAATTCGCCTTCCCTCGTCTTTATTTTCGGTCTTACCCCGAAACGGACCCACATGAGATGTTCGTGCTGGTAAGGAGGTTGGTTGTGGGGGAGCAGCACAGTTAATTGTGCTTTGAGGAGAGGTCTGACAGAGCAAGAGGAGCCGTGGGTTCCTTTGGTCGGGGCTCCTGAGGGCTCTCGTGTCGGGACGTGTCAGGCTGACGGGCGCCTACGATGTAACAGCAGTAACAAAACCCAGGGCAACTGCTTGGATGGGTTTTTTTTAAGGCTGGTTCTCTGGGTTTGAAGTTCTTGGGCTTTGTAGGGAAAATTTATGGCGGTTACCAGCGGTTTAGAGATGGAAGAGATTGTCCATGTTCTACATGGTGCCCTGTTGGTCCTGTGTCCCCGGCGGCTACTGCTGTGGTGGCTTTTAGGTTGGTTGATTCAGCTGGGCTTGGTGTAGAGATGGCTTTGACACCATAATGTGAGTGATTTAGGGAGCTCTACTGGTGTAGGTTGCCTGGAAGCCAGTGGAGATGAGTGTGGCAGCTTGAGTTGCAGAAGGATGAAGAGTCCTGCACAGTGCTCCATTTTAGCTTTAGGTTCAGGGAATTGTGTTGCTTGTTTTGGAAATCATGAGTTGGTGGTTGGTTTGGGCTGAGTTTGACCTTTTTGTCTATTAAAGGTTTTTTCCAACGTGACCTGCCAGGGTTGTTGTCCATGGGGAAGAAAAACCTGTCAATCAGCTTTGGAAGTGCTGATTGCTGCATGTGCAGATCAGCAGAGCTGGGCTTTGTGGGTCAAGAGGCTTCAAAGGCACAGTGGACTTTGCTACACCTTCCGGTATCGTGCTGAAGGAAGTCAAGGAGTGTTGGATTGAGTACTGAGTGTGAATGATGGCAGTGGCTGTAGGCTGAGTGGTCAGACAGAGGTGCAGCAGTGTCACCAGGGGGGTTCAGCCTCGGTGGTGCCTGAGGGTAGTTCTGAGGGGGCTGCAGTAGCTGGTGCTGGGCCTTGATGCAAATTTCGGTCTGGAAACCCCAAGGCTGGTGTCTCTTACCTCTTTGAGTGAATCTCTGAGAAACAGAGGGTCAGACTGTGATGCTGTGGCAGCTGGGCACTGCTGGGACCCCTCAAATCCCGGGGCCACTGTGGGGCCCCTCGTGATGAGAAAGACATTGAGGGGCTGGAGCGAGTCCAGGGAAGGGAATGAAGCTGGGGAAGGGTCTGGAGCAGCTGAGGGAACTGGGAGGGCCCAGCCTGGACGAAAGGAGGCTCAGGGGGGACCTTCCCTCTTACCTGAAAGTAGGCTGTAGACAGGTGGGATCGGTCTCTTCTCCCAGGTGACAGGACAAGAGGAAATGCCCTCAAGTTGTGCCAGGGGAGGTTCAGGTTGGATATATGGATTTCTTCATGGAAAAAAGGTTGTCCAGGCCTATCACAGGCTGCCCAGGGCAGGGGTGAAGTCTCCACCCCTGAAGGGATTTAAAAACCATGTGGATGTGGCACTTGGGGACGTGGGTTATTGGTGGCCTTGGCAGTGCTGGGGGAATGGTTGGGCTGGATGATCTCAGGAGGCTTTTCCAATCTAAATGATTCTGGGACTATTCTCAGGCTTCTGCTGTCATTGCATGTTTTCAGATTGGAAGGACTTGGGTTGTTTCATACAGTGTTCTTTTTCCCCCGTGGTACCTCCGTAACAGAACTCTTGGCATAAAAATGACGCCAAATTTTTGGCCGGCTCTCGTGCACACCTGTGCACTCACACCAGCAGCCAGCAAAGCGTGCACTGAAATGCTGCTTCTCAAATCCTTCCTAAGAATGACTTGGGAAAGCTAGAAATTATTCTTTTAAGGCTTGGACTTCTTGCATGGTCAGTTGTGAACTGAGGCTACACAAAAATAGGTGGTTTGAGCAGATGGGTTGTTCTTAGAAGCAGTTCATGGGGGCCGGATGGGACCATCTCGTTCCACCCCCTGCCATGGGCAGGGACACCTTCCACTAGCCCAGGTTGCTCCAAACCCTGTCCAACCTGGCCTTGGACCCTCCCAGGGATGGGACAGCCACAGCTTCTCCTGCTGGTGCAATAAAGTGATGGAAAACCCCGGGCTCAAGGGGCTCTGATAAATATATAGAGGATTATTTAATTTCTGTTTAAATAGCTCTCTGTTTGAAGACAGTGGCTGAGGTGAGGGAGGAAGATGGTGAGGAGGATGCAGTGAGCCCCTGTTCCACTGAAGTAGAATTTACAGTAGGAGAATGCCCTTGGAAGAGCGTGTGTTTGTGCCCACAGCCATTAAGCTCCATAATCTTACTGTCTGTATCGACTTACAAATGAAAGCTTGCAGTAATTTGGAGCAGCATTTGAATTGTGAGTGGTAGTGATGATGCTGAGCTTGTCTTTTAATGCTGAGTTTAGAGTCTTTGAGGTTTGGATTAAAAAAAACTTCAATGAAACCACAAAAAAGACATTGGAAGCATAACTGAACAGGTGGAACAAATTTGTTAAATCTGTTATTGGGAAAACAGCAACTTGCTTTTAAGAAATAAATCAATCTGCAGCTCAGTGTTTCATAATGAGGAGTGGGATAGGAAAATCTAAAAATATCTACAAATGAGAGCAAATGCTCTGAAGGAACAGATCCAAACTAGAATATAATATTGCCCATTGTGGTGACAATAAGTATTTTAAAGTTCATTGAGATCCTTGCTGTGATGCAGATGGGACTTGAAGAGCCAGCATATTTCACTTGGCCGAGTCCAGTTTTTATTTGCATAATAACTTATTAAATGTATTGCCAGTAGCTCACGGAGCCCCCGGTCAGGATTGGGAAACCACGATGAGTTCATACTGCTCTGCCTGGGGAGACAAGATATTCACCAAGAACTGGGAGGGAGGCGTCTCTAGCAACTAATGCAAGTGATTATGTGCTTGAAATGGCAGGAACAAGCAGAGCTTTAACCCTGCTGTGGAGTGGGGTGACCTTTGAGTACCTCAGATCTTCTCACCAGGACCCGTTTCAAGGGTCTTTGTCCTTCGTCTGCCTTTGTCCCCCATCCCTCCTCCTCTGGCGTGAGCTTTAGCAGCTGATTTTAATAAACTAAAGGAGCTTTTCCAGGTGGAAAATGTGTCTGTCGGCAGCTGGGTTTTCAGGAGACAGGGAATCAGTGCTGTGGTGTCCGTTATCATGGGATCACAAAATGGCTTGGGTTGGAAGGGACCTCCATAATCATCTCATTCCACCTGCCTTTTCTGCTGCTTGCCCTTCGCTGTTCGGGCAGCAGAGCCAACTCCACTTCCATTTTTCTTGGAAAGCTATTCCATAGCCTCATCCCTCTCTCTCAGCAGGTTCTTCCTAGTGTTATTCCCGAGTTTTCCTTGCTCAGCAGAGCCTGGGTGCTCTGTCACACCCAGCCAGGCGAGACTCAGGCACTGCCATCGCCCGTCGTGCTCCGTCATCCCTTTCCTCACCCTTTGGGACTTGCCCAGGGCTCCTCGGCACAGGGGGGTTTCTCGCCAGTGCTGCTGCAGAGTAGCTGCTCCAAACTAACCAAACCCACATGGGCAGCTGTTGCTCAGAGGGGAGTAGGTAAGTGCATCCATAAAGCTGCAGATTTCTGCCGGAGGGAGCGGAGCTGGTGCACGGCGATTGCCCTTCGGGAGCCCTTGGCGATGGGGGCTTCTCTTGTGGCACTTAAAACCCGGGAAAAAGACCCCAAAACCTCTCCAGCTTCCAAGTTCTGGTTGGGGGAAGAATTGTGGTGTTCTGGAGCTGTACATTAAAATGTCAGTTTTCCACAGGCGGGTGTTTCTGTGCGCTGGGACAGTGATTGCTCAGGGACAGAGATCATGTGCAGAGGCACAGCTCTGGCAGTGTGGTCACTTGGGGCTGGGGGGAAGAAGATTTATCTGAAACTGGTTTAGGTTGGATCTCAGGAAAAGGTTCTTCCCCCAGAGGGTGGTTGGGCACTGACCAGGCTCCCCAGGGCAGTGGGCACAGCACCAAGGCTGCCAGAGCTACAGGAGCATTTGGACAAGGCTCTCAGGGACAGGGTGGGATTGTTGGGGTGTCTGTGCAGGGCCAGGAGCTGGGCTGGATGATTCTTGTGGGTCCCTTGCAGCTCAGGATATTCTGTGATTCCGGTTTTGGCATGACCAGGGCAGGTGGCAGTGGCAATGCCACTGTCCTCTTTTGTGCCAGTTCGAGATGCCCAAAGGCCAGTGCTGCCTGTGCCTTTGGCACGTTCAGTGTTGGCATTTGTCTGGGTGCAAGGAAACCAGTGGGGCTGCCGTTTTCCTTTGGAAGTGGATCTCAGGGCTCTCGCTGGTCTAGGGATGCTTTTTCATGGCTGGGATTCCCTGAGTGTATTTCAGCAGTGCCTTCTGCCCTAAACCTTGGTGCAAACTTAAAGGATTTATGGTTACAACTGTAACCATCATCAACCTGGTTATTGATGTGCTGGGCTCTGGAAGGATCCATGGGGTTTGGGTGCTGAGTGGGACTTTGCTTTCGGGGCTCATGTGGTGCTGGAAGCCCTTCTCCCCGTCATCCTGTGGTTTGGGAGGCTTTTGTGTGACACTCAGGCCACGAGCGACGTCTCCGCTCCAGCCACGGGGACATCCCACACAATGGCCATGGGATGCAGCCCAGGGCAGGGGGGGGGACGTGCTGACCAGGAGCCACCTCGGGTTTGGAGCCACTGGGAGGCCAGGAGGTGGCACCCAGGGGTGCTGTTGGGGGTGCTGAGACTCGGAGTGACCATGGAGCCGCTCCGGCCACGCCGTCGGCGACGGCTCAAGGCCGAGGGGTTCGCGCAGTCTTTGTGCTCTCGCTTTGAAGCTCCAGTCTGAAAGTGTTGTAATGAGATTTTATTATGTATTCTGGCAAGGTCTTGTTATTTTGTGTGTGGATTTATTGTATAATGAATTGAGTGATTTTGAAATGTTTTGTGCAACGCTTTTTTGGAAAGGACATTGTATTTTGTTTATGGGATGTGTGAGTTTTTATGAAACTTTATTTAGCTTTTAGCAAGAATAATCTTTATTCAACAAATAGTGCAAATAAATCTTTAATTGAACAAATATGTGCCAACTTTCAAACACAGTTACAAACAATGACATGAAACAAGGAAACTTTGGAACAATGTACAACTTTAAACATGGCATTAAAAAAAAACCCAAAAAGACAAAAAACAACCCAAAACCCTTAACAAAGCAGATTTTGGGCTGTGTAGAAGGGCAGCAGTGCAGTGCACGTATGTGGGACCTGCCAGGCTGGAGGGAGAGGAACAGGGAGCGTGGTGCTGTTGGTTTTCTGGGAATGCCCAGGGCTGTGGAGGGCTGGGGTGCCCCCGAGGGGGGGTTTTTTGGAGGGAGCGGGCACTGCCAGCGCGTGCTGGGCTGTGGGACGTGACTGGGCTGAGTGAGCACTCGCAGCTGAGGGGCCGTGAGGAAACGTGGTCTCCAGCACGGCCGGGAAGTGGGTCATACGTGTCCCTGTCCTTTCTCAGCTGCCTTCCCGGGCTGGGGGGCACTTCCAGCCCCCCCGGCTCTCCCAGGGGTGCTCTGCAGGGTCGAGGCTTTGCGTCTTCCAGACCAGCATTGCTTTTGGGCACCCAAGTGTCTCTGCCCTCTGTGTGTTGCTGCAGTGGCCTGTGGTGGCTGCCGGCCTGTGCAGGCCATGGCTCAGCCTGGGAGATGGCTGGAGCATCCTCTCCTCCTCCCTAGCTCAGAGACACCTGCCCCAGCTCACCAGCTTCCCGTCCCCTGCACTGCAAATAGCACTGGAAGTCTTTCCTGGGATGGGTTTCCCTGTGTCCCAACTATGGGACACTCATGGTTGTGTCGTGGGCTATGACAAAATGGTCCATATCTCATATGTGGGTTTGCTTTCCCATAACTGTGGCTCAAGGCACTGTGGTCCCTCCTGCCCCTTCTCCCCCATCTCAGTGTGTCACAGAATCATGGAATGGTTTGGGTTGAGGGGACCTTAGAGATCATCTCTTCCCCCCCTGCCATGGGCAGGGACACCTTCCACTAGCCCAGGTTGCTCCAAGCCCTGTCCAACCTGGCCTTGGACACTTCCAGGGATGGGACAACCACAGCTTCTCTGGGCAATCTGTGCCAGGGCCTCACCACTACAGTCTCCATCTCTTGTCCACTTCCATCCATCTGTGAAACTACCATGTCCTGACTTTTGGGGCCCTTCACTTCTTGGTAAGTAAAAACATACCAAGATGTTGAAACACAGGCAGTGAGTGGACGTTGGGATCTGACTCTAGTCTGGGCAATGCTGGGGCCATCCTGGTCCTCCAGGGAAGGTTTTCCAGAGCTCTGACCTGCAGAACCCCAGGCTGCTCCAGTGATGGCTGGGGAAGGGGCTGCAGGACCCTTCTGTGCCTTTGTCAAAGCCGGGGTGTGGAGGCCCGAGCTGGGATGGCACTGTGGGACTGCTGGGCCAGGGCTTGCATGGCAGGTTTGTACCAACTTGGCTGGAAATCACTGCAAAACTCTCAAAGCCGCCATAAAAGGGTTTCCAATGAGGGTAGGAAAGCAAAGGGAAGTGGTTTGTGACCCCTAGAAGCAGGCTCAGAGTGTTTTGCGTGCAGGAGACGCGTCCTCCAGCTCTGACAAATCGTATTCCTCTGTCAAACTTCCTTTCACTTGTTCAAATATCTTTATCAGAAGTAAATATTTGCGATTAGTTCTGGATTTCCCAGAGTTTGCATCAACCCTGTAGCAAGGGTTTACAATATCCAATGTCTCATCTGTCAGACATAGACAAGTTTCCAAAAAAACCCCCTTTTGCAACCTGATAAGTGACTTTTATTATAGGGAAAAGGGTAGAGTCACCTTTCTGTTTATTTCTTTATTAATCTGATCCTACTGGATTTCCTTCCTTGTTTCAATTATGCATTATGCTTTTCCCTTTACATCACTGGTCTAGTGGAATGTGTCCCTGCTCATGGCAGGGGGTTGGAACAAGATGATTTCTAAGGTCCCTTCCAACCCAAACCATTCCAGGATTCTTTGCAAACAATTATCCTGAAGTATGGGAGGAGTTTATTACTGAAGATGCTCATATGGCTACTGCTTTTCCCTGGAATTTCCTATATCCATGACAAAATAACTTATGGCAGGAGGAGCCCAAACTCCATGGGTAAGTGACTTCCCTAGATATTCCCTATCAGGAATATGGTCCCTGATACTGCTCTCTTTAGTGAAGCCATTGTTATGGGGAGGAGCATTTTCAGCCCTTCATTGGCCTTTTCAGCCCCTGAAATTGTAACAAAAAAGCTTTTCTTCTAAAAGTGAGCCGTGGAATTGGGTGTTAATGAAAACAAATTAATGCTGAATGGAAAATTCCTTCTCCTCTGTGTTGTGCCATTCTCTTTTTATAGCACAAACCTACCAGACCCCTCTCCAGCTGCCCATACTTTTCCAGGAAGGATAAATGAGGCTCATGTTTCCAGAACTGGGAGCTGGAGGCATCAAACCCCTCCATGTGCCCTTGGGTTGAGCCAACCCAGCCTTCAGAACTTTGTGTGTCCCCAGAAGGGCCTGGTCCTGTTCTGTGCACCCACCTCACCTTCGAACACCCCTTTTTCTTTGGGTTTAGTCTCATTTTCTGTTTCATGCAATCCCAGGGTCGTTTAGGTTGGAAAACCCTCTGAGCCCATCGAGTCCAACCATCCACCAGCACTGCCAAGGCCACCACTGACCCGTGTCCCCAAGTGCCACATCCACAGGGCTGTTAAATCCCTCCGGGAATGGGAACTCCACCCCTGCCCTGGGCAGCTGTGCCAATGCCTGACCACCCTCTCCATTAAGAAAATTTTCCTAGTATCCAACCTAAACCTTCCCTGGCAGAACTTGAGGCCATTTCCTTTTGTCCTGTTGCTTGGGAAAAGAGTAAATCCCCACAATCTCAGTTCTTTCCTCTTTCTTCCACCTTGTGATTATTTTATATACCTTGGGAATCTGGTCAAGGCTCTTCCTTTTTGGCTGCAAAGTCAAGCTGCAGGCTTTACGTTCCATTCTAAGTCCTATTCTGACCCTGTTCTGGGTGGATTTCATCCTTGCAGGAGCTCTGCAGAGCAGGGGATGGTTGGACTGGGCAGAGTTTCGCTCCGGTTTGTAAATGGGAAGGTGGTGCTGAGGAGCCTCTGTGTCCGAAATGGCAGAGGTGGCTGAGCCACAGTTTTCCAGCCACAACTCCTGAAAGCCAGCCTGGTGTGTTGAGCCACTGTGTCACCACCTCCAGCCAGAGCTCTGTGACTTCCCTACGGCTCTTGTTGGCTCTCCTTGCCTTTAAAACAGAGCCAAAAGACCAACTGGGGAGACAAACACCTGCCTGTGTTCTGTTTTGAAACCCACATTGGCTCAGGAGATCAGTGGGCTGATGTCCATGCAGAAGGGATCAGGGGGAGCCATTGATGTGCCAGATGTGTGGTTGTAACATCTGCTGCCTGCGTGGCCACGTGGGAGCGGAGCAGTTGGAGGTGCTTTGCCCAGGATTTCTCATCTTTGCTGAGGAAAGGAGGGAGATGATGCCTGAAAGGACTGTGAGTGGTGATCTCCTCTCTGTGGTAAATCCTCCTTTTTCCTTAGGCAGGACATTGCTTGAATCCATAGAACAGCCAGTGCTGGTGTTGATAGACTTGTTTGATTGATGATTGGATTTTTTTAGCTGTTTCATTTCCCGTTTAGTGAGGAGGGTATAATTCCCTATGGGACCCAGCTATGAGCATCAAAACTGTTTGTCTGGGCTGGGCTGGAGCTCCAAGCACACATGGCCTCCAAGCCTCCATCCAGCAGAAGGTGGGATGGTGACCTTGGCTGTTGGGAGCCATCAGTACAGAGAGGATCCACCTCCTTCTCCTCCCTGAACCCTGCACAGAGGAGAGGGATGTTCCTCAGACTGAGACTGAGTCACCTCTGGTCCCATGGGATGTGGTGTGGTGATCAGAGTCTGGCATTGGGACTGGGGTCCTTGCAAAAGGCAGGAGGGAAGGAGCACTGGCGGGGTCTTGGTGCTTGGACAGCCCTGGCCAGTTTGGAGAGAGATCCCAGATAAGTAGGTCCAGAGCTCAGGGCCAGTGTCCTGCTGACCAGGGTGCTGGTGTTCACATTCCTGTCTCACCTGCCTGTGAGGAAAAGCTTTTCCTTGTGCAGAGTGACTATATCCAAGTGCCTTTGCAGGTCTCCTCCATCTCAGCCCCGGTGTGTGGCTGCTCCTCCGCAGGGTGAGGGCTCAGAGCTGCCCCGTGGGCTGTGGTGGCCCTGGGTGGGGGGACATTCACACACCTCTGTGGGATGTGCAGGTGTCTGTGTGTCTCAGCACTTGGCTGCTGGACAGTTTTCCCTCAGATAGACCAGGATCCCGTGCAAGCCTTGGTTGCTGCAGCCCTGCAGTAACTCATATCAGCGGATCACCTGCTCCCGCTTGGAAGTGGAAAGTCTCCTCTGGCTCCATGTCAGCAGCATATCAGGCCTGTGAACATGTTGGCAGGCAACCTTTCTCTTTCTCAGGCTGTTGGATCACAAGGGGAGGATCAAGCAGATGTCCTCAAAATCCTGCGTATCCTGTAGCTGACCTGCAGCCAGCACGGGAAACTTCACTGCTCAGCTCCGTGTCTGCAGAATCTTTCCCAGGTCTTGTGAAGGCAGAACCACTTCAAGGTCTCTCCACCCCTCCTGCCTCTCCTCGGTCAGTGTTGGGCTCCAGCCTTTGTTGGGCTGCAGGCTCAGAGCAGGTTAAGGTGGGACCTTGTGAAAGACCAGAAAGGTGCTGAGCTTCTCCTGCAGGTGCTGCAAGGGATGTGTTTGGCACTTCAGTTGTTTTTCCATCTGGACCTAAAAAAGGTAATCAGGGCAGCAGGGCTTGAAGGATGTCAATGATTCAACTAAAGAAATCATTTATTTGCACCAAGCTTGGCATTTAAATGGTCCTGGATAGGCAGAAATAGTGTGGGGGATTCATGGTACCTGTCTGAAATAGCTCCCTTGGAGCCCAAGACCAGACATTGAGGTTTTGGGTTCCAGACCATCCTCTTGCTCCAGGATCTTCCTTTGGAAAGAATGTGACATTCCACACCAGCAGCTTGTACTGCCCCAAAGATCCTCCTCCTGCTTTTGGGATGAAGATTCTGATCTCAACCTGGGAGTCAGAGCACACACTTGAACAGCATCTTAATGAGCTTATGGTTCAAAGCTATTTATTATCTGTTATAACAGACCTTTTATTCCACTGGCAGGCTAATTTGCATGGCTTGTTGTAATTAACACGGTAAAATGTTTAAACAAAAGTACAGCTAGAAATTAAATTTACAGGCATTGAATTCAATAGCATTTGAATAAACCTTTGATTTGTTTTTCTCCTTTGGCAAGAAAGTGATTAGCTCAAATTAAATTTAGGAAAGGCTCTCGACTTGGAATGAGTGGTTTAATGAAAAAAAGGCATCCCAAACTGCTGGAGCAGCTCGGGGGAAAGCTGGGATTTCATTTGCAGGAGGCTGTTGAAGAGAAACTTCACTGTTTTGGGAGGGAGAGGTGTGTGCCCCGAAAACCTGTGTCACCCACTGCTGGCAGGACGGTGGCTTGGCTTCCCATCAGTCCCATTTTTGCATGCTCTGACACTATTTTGGAAGCACTGAGGGGTTTGTGTGGAGTGGGACAGAGATAGATTGATGGAAATGCTTCCTGGAAGGGTTCAAGGCCAGGTTGGACAGGGCTTGGAGCACTCTGGTCTAGTGGAAGGTGTCCCTGCCCATGGCAGGGGGTGGAATGAGATGAGCTTTAAGGTCCTTCCAACCCAAACCATCCTATGATTTTATAGTGATTTGAAAAAATCAACCTGGAGCTGTTCCATGGGTGAAGAGGATGGTAACTGTGCCATGTCCCCTCCATTCCCAGGGGGCTGGAGGTGGTGTCCAGGGACAAGGTGGTTCTGGAAAAGCCTTTTTTGCACTAGAAGAGACTTCAGCATGTTTGTCCCCAAACCCAGGCTATTGCTGCTCTGATTTATGCAGAAAGTGTTAAAAAAAATTATATTGTGAGAAAATGGTCTCTGGGTGAGGTTTAGATTCTCTTCTATTGTTTTGGACTTTGATTTTAGTGTTATGGCTGTGATTTGCATAGTTAGATCTAATTTGTAGCGTCTGGGCCCAAGGCTCAGAGTGGTCCATGTGCTGGTATTGAGCTGCTGAAGAGATTAGTGGGTGAGTACGTGTTCCCTGGGGTCAGGGCTGCTCTGATTTATGGCTTGTGGACTCTTGGGGACTGATCCAGTTGGTCTGCATGAAGTTATGGTAGTCAAAAAAATAACAGTGATGGAAATTACATTGTTTACTTGTTTATTTATTTATTTGATTTCTGTCACTGCAGCAGGTAGTTTTCCATCTTGGTTTGTTCTCTCTTTTTAAGTACTTTTGGTATTTTATTTTTTTAACTCCACCTCCTCTTGCTCCTCCATCCACTGGTTGCTCCTGACTGTTTTCAAACCAAACCTTCAGAAGTTCAGAGATGGCTGAGCCGGGACGCTCGTCAGCTGATACAAAATCTGTTTCAAAGCCTGCCAGAGGATTCCAGAACCTTTCTTCTTTGTTTTTTCCTGGGTTTTTTTTCGCTCTCTCCAGGCTCTGTGCTTGTGTAGGCACTGTGTTTATGTGTGTTCTTTCTCCAGACCCTGCTGTAAAGTCTCTCAGGCAACATGTGAGTTCAAGCTGGCGGCGCGAGCCCATGTGCAGGTTTTGGTTACGGCTCTTTGAAAGGACTCTTGCGATCCCATCGCTGCCTCGCCTCTGCTGGGAGATGAGTGATGAGCCCCTCAGCCTGCCCTCGGCTGTGGGGGGATGTTAAAATTCTTTAAATGCCCTACAAAATTCCTCCTCACCCCAAAAATTGCCGTGCCGGGTCCTGCACGTCAGGGCTGTGATGGCTCAGGCTCCTGTGCCTGCCCGAGGATGCTGATTCCTCCACGCTGATTCCTCCACACAGCTTACATTTCAATGAGCCTTTTTTCCTTCCTAATCCTAATTTCTTTTTAATTTTCATTTGCTATTCATTATCATAAATTATCTCCTTGTCTCTCTGTTTGATCTCTGCCCCAGCCACGCAGTGCACTGGAGATGAGCATTGTTCCTCTACCAGAAGAAAGACAATGACCTCAAGCTATATGAAAGCTCATGGTTTGTGTCTTATTTAAGTTTTCTTTTTATTCTTTTTTTTTTTTTTTTGGAGGGGGTTGAGTTGCCAGGAAAAAT
Source organism: Manacus vitellinus (assembly GCF_001715985.3). NCBI lineage: Eukaryota > Metazoa > Chordata > Aves > Passeriformes > Pipridae > Manacus > Manacus vitellinus. The sequence goes on from NW_021939395.1 coordinate 1,173,108, forward strand.
CCAGCCCTTTACCTACTGGGTACTTGGGAGTGTTCGCTCTACAGAAAATAGGAATTAATTTTGCACAAGCTGTTTGACTTTGGGATAAACTGGAAAGAAGGATCATTTCACTGTGACGGTGCCTGCACACGGAGCACTTTGCTGGTTTAGGAGGGATTTGTCAAGCCCAAACTAGTGAGTTTGAAGGAGGAATGAAGCTTTTTCCCTCTCTTTTTGTTTGCCTTTTAGTGTAAAGGGCCTTATGCTGGGGTTTGCAGTTTAAGTCTCTTAATCAGTGATCAACAAAAGGAAAGATGTGAAATTAATGAAGACACAGCATTTAATGCCTGGAGTTTGATAATTGTGCAGTTTAGACTTTTTAAACTAAAATTAGAGGGGTTTGGTAACATGATAACCTGCTGTTACGTGTCAGAGTTTGAAATTTGTTTTTTCTAACAGTGTTTTTTTAACAGCAGATTTTCCTTGCATTTACTGTCGGTTCCTCTGGCTTCTCTTTTTCTTTTTTCTTTGGAAACAACAAGTTTGGAAATGTTGTTGTTAGAGTTTGGGGGGGATTGAGGTGTCATTTTGTGACTCAGGCAATGGAGACTCAATTTTGGCTGACTGTGCCTGGTCAGCCAATATGTCCTGTGATGAATATGACCCCAAATGGGTCCCTTTCACCCCAAACCACCCCATGAGTGTGTGATTCTGTGTCTGCAGCACCAGCTGGAACCCGGGGAGCAGCCTTGGAGCGAGTCTGGGCAGGGACAGGAGGGAAGTGGGGAGCAGAGCAGCTGTTCAGGGGATTATTTGTAAAACCCAATGTTATTCATCACCCACTTGTGAATGATAGGCCTCAGATCTGGTTAGGTTTGTGTTGGAGTGTTGGCATGGTGTCCCTGGGAAAGTGGGAAAGTGGAGCCTCATACTGAGGGATGTGGTTTTGTGGTGTATTTTGTACCAATTTTTGAGAAGTATTGGTAAAGAGGTTGCTTTTTAATATATATATTATATATATTGGGTCTTGGGGATGGGACTCTTTGGGAAGACATGCTGGAATATGGATGAAGCTTTAAGTGCAGCAGAGCTGAGGGTGTGTGAGAGATGCTGGAGGTGCTAAACTAGGAAAGAGGTGGAAGAGCAGCTTCCATCACTGACTGTTTGCACTTCTCCCTGGCCAAAGTTTCTCAGTGTCCAGCTTTCAGAAAGTGGTGCTTTGTCACTTCACAGAATCATTGGTGTTGGAAAAGCCCTCTCAGCCCATGGAGTCCCCCCTGTGCCCAATGCCCACCTTGTCCCCCAGCCCAGAGCACTGAGTGCCACGACCAGTCCTTCCTTGGACACCTCCAGGGGTGGGGACTCCAAACCTCCCTGGGCAACCCCATTCAGTGTTTAACAACCCTTTCCATGAAGAAATTCTTCCTGATGTCCAATTTGAACCTCCCCTGGCACAGCTTGAGGCTATACTTGTAGCAAAGCACTTTTGAGAGGGTCTTGGTGAGACCTAGTGCCTCTCCTGGATCTCCTGGTGCTGAAGAGCAGCCGCTGTTGGTTGTGGTGCTTTGAGCTGTCGCTGCCTTTGATTGGGATTTCTGCCTAATCCTGGGTGAGGGAATTATCGTGATAAATGCACAGTACAAGTACAGCTCCTGGCTAGAGGGATGAGAGCAGCTAATCCACAGAGACACAGCCCAGCCTTTTGTTGGTTCCCATCGAGGGGAGCTGTGCAGAGCGGGACGTGTCAGCGCCCGGGGCCTGACAAAGCGCCACTCGGGGTGTGGGTGAGGCCATAAAGCAGGGCCGGAGGGGAAGGTGTTGGGACTTGCTGCTGGAGCTCCTGCCTGCACACAAACAGCCGGTTCAGAAATCCCTCCTCCCCTTCGGTAATGGAAAACTGACATTTCTTTTGGCATCCCTGAAGAAAGCAAGCTCGGGAGGTTCCGAGTGCTTTGCACGCTCGAGTGACGGGTGATGGGTTTCTCAGCAGTGAGTTGACTTTTGGGGGGTTTACACCTTGTGCTTCTGTGGTGCTGGGCGTATTTCATCCCTCTCAGGTGTTCTTGCTGCTTTTCTCTTTTTTCCTTGACTCTAAAAGTTGAAAGAGGCCTTGGGTGGCTCCTCCTTTTGAGTGGTGACCTCGCGGCATAAAGTTGTCTGACTTTGTGCTCTCCCTGATGAGTGATATATGTGAGCATCTGGGAACAAGGGGGGGATCATTAATGTTCCTGAATTTCTCTAGGATCCCTTCCCAGCACTGGTGAAATGTTCCCCTTAATCCCAGCCCTGTGTGTGGAGCTGCCATGTGGAGACAGAGCAAAGCACTTAGAGGAAAGTGGGAAATGGGCTATTTTGGGAATCTGGCATATTCTGGTCTTGCCAAGCGTTTCTGAATTAGTCCAGTGGATGCATCTGTTGAGTCTGCCTCTGATCCAGAGCAATGTGTTCTCCTCCTGCCTCTCTGGGCATGGTTTAATTATTTAAATTTAAAAATACAACCGTAAGCTGGAGGTGAAGGTGCTGTCGGGGCAGTGGGAGCTGCCACCAAAATACCATCATCTAAATGGTGGTGTCATTCCAAAATAATCCATTTATTTGTTTTATTGGTAATTTCTATTCTTTGCTACTTCTAGAAGCTCCATTACAAGAGGCTGGTTCCTCACACTGCTGTGCTCACTCCACGTTCCATCTCATCCCTGTGTTTCCCCAGGCTAATAATGAAAATCAAGTTGTTTTCTCTGCTTGGAAAGCAAAGGAAGGTCAGAACTGAGTCTGATGTGATCCAGACCAAGCACCTCCCTCTCCTTTGGGGTGGTGGGTGTCTGATCTCTGGGAATTAAAACCACCAGAAGCATTTCTCACCTTAGACCTCGAGCTCTCTCCTCAGGATTCCCAGTGTCCTTGTCTCCACGTGGCAGCCTCAGTCATTGCTTTTTCTCGTTGCAGTGTTACAAATTTCTGCTGTCCTGGATTTTATTTGTGGGTTTTTCAGGCTTAGCAGGTAATGGTTATAAATGGAAATTTGAGTGTGCCACGTGGTTTCTGGCTGCAGTAAATTCATTCCCCGCGGGCTCCGGGACGTATCCCATGTGTTTTCTCCAGTGCAAATGGTTGTTTAAAACATCCATCTGCTTTATCTGCTGTTGTGTTTACAGTTGCCCTTTGTAGTTCCCGGCAGCATCTCCTCTCTGCTGCTTTTGTTTATTTAAGGTTATGGTAAAATATCCCCCTCATTTGGGGCTGTGTGGGAGCCTTTCCCAGCCTGGCTGATCCCAGGGGTCAGAGGAATAAATCATGACACCAGGATCACCCTGAGAGCCCTGGGGGGGTTCTGGCACTGGTGGTTCGAGCTGGTCCCTGATGCTGCCACTCCTCAGAAATGGGGTTTTAGCCAGATCCTTCCCTTGACCTTCCAGAGCCCTGCAGGCAGTGGGGCTGATCATTATCAAAAAAATAAAGGGTTTCATTCACTCAATTTGTGCTGACCAGTGGAATAGTCTTTGTTTGGGTATTGAATTGTGTGATGTCCTGGTTGTTTGTCCGAGATAATTTAGGAAACCAGTTTCAGCTTTAGAAGAAAAAAAGAAAATTAAGAATACAACAAACAAACCCAAACCAAACTGTCTGAAAAATCCTATGAGGATATATTTGATACTTTTTCCTGGCAAAAGCTAAACATTTTCCATCCTTCTTCAGTTTCAAGCCTTCTGAAGGTTTATAGGTCCTTCTTCAGCACGTGGTGCTGTCTCTCTGTGTCCATGTCCATGCTGGAGCCACAGGGTGCACACGAGGGGCTGCCCCAGGCACCCCCAGGGCTACACAGGCTTCAGAGTTATCCTCAGGTTTTGTGTCCCCATCGTGGGCAAAATGTGACCCGGGGTGACATTTGGAGAAGTTGCAAAATTCTGTCTGTAAACAGTGTTTTATTTTTTTTCTAACACCGAGCCCCGAGCGATGTCACTGCTGGTCTCGCACGGAAAAGCAGGAAAATACTCCCTGGCTGCAGGAGGGGGTTGTTTTCCTAATTTTCCTTCACTACAGCAGTGCTTCCTGTTACTGGTGAGTGTGTGGAGTGCCTGGATGAGACTCCCATGTGCCATGTGAGGTGTGTGTTGGAGTTCCAGTTGGGACACTGGAGATGGACTTTAGGCAAGGGCCTGGAGGGACAGGATGAGGGAGAACAGTTCCCAGTGCCAGAGGGCAGGGTTGGATGGGATATTGGGAAGGAATTGTTGGCTGGGAGGGTGGTGAGGCCCTGGCACAGGTTGCCCAGAGAAGCTGTGGCTGCCCCATCCCTGGAAGTGTCCAAGGCCAGGTTGGAACAACCTGGGCTAGTGGAAAGTGTCCCTGCCCATGGCAAGGGTGGATCTGGTTGGGCTTTAAGGTCCCTTCCAACCCAAACCATTCTGGGATTCTGTGATGGCAAGTTCCCTGCCCCCTGCTGCTGGAATTGTCTCTATTCCAGTGCCAAAAGTGGGGTCAAAAGCTGCTGGGCAACTCCAGTAGCCCCAACCAGCTTAGTCCTCATTTTAAGAACTGTGCAGAAATTTTTTTCCTGACTCCTCTTTTTTTAACCTTCCAGTTCTTTTAGTCTGCCAGTGCCTCGGTTTGTCCATACATCGCAGAAGCAGCTGCTGCAGAGGCACGAGCATTATCCACCAGCTTAAAATACTACTTAAATACTTAAACTCCTCTCAACAAACAAGTCAAACTGTACAAAAGCTTTTTTCTTTGGGCGTCAGAAAGTAAGAACATGTGATGAGGGAGCTTGAGCGGGCGCTGCTCTCGCACCAGAGCTGACACAGCCCGACGTGAGGCAGCTGTGCAGCAGCTGGGCTGGCTCTGGGGATGGAAACATCTGGCTGGTCCGACGGCCCCGGCCCGCGCCGTGGGAGCTGCTGTGCCGGCTGCTCCTCTGCTGCCGTTTGAAGACGAGTGAGAGTTGGGTTCAGCACTTCAAAGCCCGGAGCAGAAAGGCTTGGCCTGCACAAGCTGCCACCTCTGCCTCCTGTGCTGGTGCTGCGGTGGCTCTGGGTGCTGTGGTTGAGGTTGGTTTGCTGAAAGCATCACGGGGTTCCTTTGCTCAGCCCCACGGCCCCTTCGCCGGTGCTGTGCCGCTGCGGGTCCTGCTCGCGGGCCGTGGGGTTTGGGGCCGGTTTGTGTGCGCCAAAAGCAGCGCTGCTGCCATGTGGAGACGGAGCAGGGAATGTTGTTCTCATTAGGAATCCGTCTGGTCCTTGCAGCAGCAAGTGGAGCTGGGTTTGGCAGCCCCAAAGCTCAGCCTAGAGACGGCTGGGGAAGTGCACATTGCTGGTGTTCGGGACCGACTGTGTGAGATAGTGGCTTGTGGAAAATTCACATTCCTGAATTCCTCCCAGCTCTTTTCCCGTAGTTTCCATTTCTACAGCACATCCTGGCGTTTTTCGTGCAGCTCATCCCTCAAAGTTCAGTTTTCTGCTGTTCCACTGCAGGTAGAGTGGTGGGTTAGGAGGTCCCTGGGTCGAGCAGCACGATGCTCGTGGTCGGTCCCATGGCACCTCATCGGGCACTGCCTCTGCAGAGCCATCAGGGGTCCCATGGGCCTCCTCTGGCCCCCTCAGCTGCCCAGATAACCTAGAGCACATTCAGAAGGGTGAGGAGATGGCACAGCTGGCAGGTGGGGCCAGGCTGCCATAGACTTTGCTTCTGAGAGGATCCACGGGTGAAGTGCTGTGGGTATTGTTTCCCCTCGTGCCAGTGGTTTGGTGTGTGCCAGGGCTGTAAGAGCTGCTCCTGAACCCAGAGGGTTACCCTGGAGACAGGGTAAGCCCAGCCAGGAGGGGACTAAACAGCAGCAGAATTTGGGTTATTTTTACAATGAGGTGGTAAAACACTGCCAGAGAAATTGTGGCTGCCCCACTCCTGGAAATGTCCAAGGCCACATTGGATGGGGCTTGGAGCAACCTGGGATAGTGGGAGGTGTCCCTGCCCATGGCAGGGGTTGGATCTGGATGAGCTTTAAGGTCCCTTCCAACCCAACCCATTCCATGATTTTGTAATTCCAGTTTTTGGTGACCCTACATTTATCTGGTGGCAGCTTCTCCGGTGCCAAGTGCTGAGCAACCCCTTGGTGCTTCCTGGATCCGGGGCTCAGGGGGACATTCCCTCCTGCCCCCATTCCCGTGCTGTGTCCCATTTGCTTCCAAGGAGCCCCTGTGGGATCCAGAGTGGGGCAGTTCCTGCACGGAAGGACCATCCCTGGCACACCAGGGCACCACACCCGGCCCTGCCCTGCAGGGACTTGTTCCCATCGCTGGGCCCCGAAACGAAACAGGCACTGCGGGGCTGTTAATCCCGTCTGCGTGAGCTCGTGGGCTGCTTGACGTTAATTGCGGTGGACCTGATTAATTAAGCAACAAAGCATAATTTATTTGAGCAGATTACCTGTACAGAATTAACCAGGCAGCCGCCGTCTCCCACCACGATTCCGTGAGTTCCTGCAGGAATGGGAATCGCCGTTAAAACCTTCACCCTCCAAGTGGATGCCTGAGTAATAATCTGATTATTTCCCGGTTGCTGTGGTGGGCTGTTTGTCCTTGTACTGGATGTATTATTTCATGGGTGTTACATTCACAGCAGACTTGTTTTCATTTTAATGGCAATACAGTTTGATTTGGCTACTTGATTCCTTCCTCCTGTTTCCTCCCCTTCCGTTTTTCTCCTTCCAATAAAATGTCATAAAAATTAATCATAGCTGAAGGCCAAATTTAACATCCAGATTGAGAAAACAGGATTTTAAAGCCCTTGTGCTGGAAGGAAAAACACACTTGGACAGGAAGTCTTGGGTTTGTTATGGAGCAAGGAAAAATGTTTATAAAACTTTTTATCATAGAATCAGGGAATCACAGGGTGGTTTGAATTGGAATGGGCTTGAAAGATCATCCAGTTCCACCCTCTTGCCCTGGGCAGGGACATCTTCCACTAGACCAGGGTGCTCCAAGCCCCGTCCAACCTGGCCTTGGACACCTCCTCGAACACCTTATCTGTCTAAACAGCAAAAAGGTTTCAAAATTCTGAAGATTTCCCACAAAAAGGGTAGGAGTGGCTGCCTGACAGCAAGGACAGAATGAAGTTCATGAGTTCCAACGTCTGACAGATGTTGTCCTGTAACTTTCTCCCATAGAGATCACCTCAGTGAGTGAATCCAAACTAGTTCTTTGCTGCAACTGGTCCCACCTCCAGCAGTGGGTTTGTGTAGAACGTAGATAAAAGGATATATACCAGAGAACTGAAAAATGGCAAAAGAGCCCTGAAGGTCTTTGCTGGAGCAGCACCTAATTTGGGGAATTTTTTTTAAGGGGGTCGTGGCCTTGAGGGGGATTGTGCTGTTGACCTCATGCTGTCCTGGATGTACTGGAGAAGATCCAGGTCAGGGACAGCAATAGCAAAGGTGCAGATGGAGAAAGCAGAAGGAAAAAATATGGTTGATATTGAGTCTCTGAAGGTTGGGTTCTCCCAAAGCAAGTGTGTGCTGTGCTTTATAAGAGTGTCCATATTTGGGTAATATAAATACTAAAATAAGGAAAGAATTGCTGTTGGTATGCAGGAGGAGAAACCATGACCTCCATATGGAGGGGGACACAGCCCAGCTGGCTGAAAATGGGCCTGAAAAGGACTACAAGGGCTAATTAAAATGTGAAAAACTGTGAATTCCTACTAATAGAGAGCAGATCCTGCCTGGCACTGGTTCACAGCTATATTTGATTTCCTTAGGAGACAAAAGGAACTGATTTAAGTCCCTTACCTTGCCTGACATTGATACTTTTCAGTGCTTTAACCAGCGTGTTCCCAGCGAGGGGCTCTGTTCCCGCAGCTCTGCTGTGCCGGACCCGGACTCTGCAGCAGGAACCTCTTACTCCTGCTACCAGTAAAAAATTTACTGCAGGTGTCTTCATATGCAGTGTTAAACTCAGCTCTGACCTTGTTCTCCTCACATCTGGCTTGTGTTTCAGCTCTCCCTCCAGTGCCAACAGGTGGAAGGAGTGGGAAGCCCCGGCCGTGGCTCGGAGTGGCTGCACTGCTGAGGTGGGGTCCATCCCAGGGGCACTGTGTCTCCATCCAGTGTTCCTGTGGGAGCCACCAGCCCGAGGCAGCTCCAGGGAGAGGTGTCTTGAGACAACCGTTTGGACAGACATCCTTGTAAACCAAATCACTGTCTTCCAGGCTTGAGGTGATGCTGGTTTGGTGTCAGATTTAGCTGTTCAGGTGCCCCTGCTACGTCAGTGGAAGTTGTGGTGTGCGTGGAACCAGGGATTTGCACTGTGGTTCCATTTTATACTGAAACAGATTTTCTAGGGAGATTTATGACGGCAGCTATTTTTCTCAGGGTTCCATAAGTTATTCTCCCTGTGCTGTAGGAATTCCAGAACCTTCCTTCTCCAGAGTTATACCCTTCCCTTCTCCCCTGAAGAGCAAATCCACCTGCCTGCTGCTTCTGACCTGCCAGGGTTTACCTGCTTTTGCTCCAGGTTCCCTGAGTCGGTAGAACGTAAAAACCAAGTGGTGTGTTCAGTTGGATCAGCAGTGGGAATATAAATGTTTGGTGTGTTGCTTTTTGAATGAAGCCAAGTTTTAGATGGGGAAGGTTTAGATTAGAGGAAAGGAGGAAATTCCTTTTTGGAATTGGAGTTGCAGTACATGAGGTGAGCACTGCTGGTGTAGATCTACTTAAAGGTCTGTGATGTGTGTGACAAGGAGGAAGGGAGAGGGAAGGTTCTGGGAAGGGTTTGGTTCTGAAGGGAAGTTTACAAGATGTGTTTCACCCTCCAATGACAGTGAATTCCCCATGTTCGTCCCGTTGGAATGAGGGGACTGATAGCTGCCAGTTGGATTTAGTGTTCTGTGCTGCAAAATACCGTGGCTTTCCTGGGCAATGAAGTTAAAACACCAATAAAAGCTTAGGAAAATAGGCTCCCTCCTCTTTCATTGCTCTCCAGGGGTTGTTACCTCAGTCCCTAGAAGACCTGGAGTGTGACTCCCTGGCCTTCTCCAAACAGGGATTGCGCAGTCCTTGTGCAGGGGCTTTTCAGCCCAGGGACTTTTCAGCCCAGGGACAGAGCTGCTCAGCAGGCTGAGAGCATCTTGAACTCTCTTCTGAGGAGTGCTGGTGGCATGTTAAGGACTGTAGGTGTGCCAGGATGGGAGTTCCTGCCTGCTGGCAGGAGCTACTGCAGTGCCCCTGGTCCATGGCATTCCTGGTCCACCTCCACCTACGAGGAGGTGAACCATCTACCAGGGTCATTTCTGTTTTCTAGTGACCAAACACTCACTTGGCTCCTTGGTTGTCACGTGTGAAGTTCCTCGTGTGTATTGGGACAGAGGTGGCTCTGCTGCTACAGCTCCCACACAGAGCCGTAGGTCAACCCCTCCTCCCACCCAAACTTCCCACCTGGATAGGATCCTTAGCATCACTGGTGCTTCTGTTCTCTGGATTATTGGATAGCTTTGGGTAGAAAAAGCTTTTGGAGGTCCCCGTTGGGTCCGAAAGCCTCGGAGAGGATCCTCGTGTGCAGGTGGGAGCCAGGGGGAGGTGTGGTGGGCTCACACTGACTCCAAGCTGATGGTTTGTGCCCCTGGGACCTCGGGCTTTGGGGTGAGCAGCTGGACAGAGCAGGGGTGTGCCTGGTGTTGAGAGTGGAGGTCAGAGAGGTGAAGCAATAGGGATCAGAATAGTTGCAGGCATCTTGACATCGAGGATCATACTTGGGCTCCCTGCAGAAAAAAGCTGGTGGAGGGGTTTGTTACAGAGTGTAACCTGCTCCAGACCCGTGGAAAGGGTGCACACAGCCAGGCTGGGAACACCAGCTTTGAGGAAGGCAGGTGGGGGAGTGGAGAATGTGTAATAATCTCTGCTCTCTCCATCACACCCCGTGCTCCTCTCCCCCATGGTATTTATCATGTTCCACAAGTTCTGCACTCAGGGCTGTGGCTTGTCCTGCAGACAAGACATGGTGTCAAAGTTTTGCCATGTTGAAATGGGCATTGTTTACTCTTTCACTCCTTGCATTTTTATGAGGAGCAGGGAATGATGACAAAAGCAAGACTTAAAATATGTTGAATGGGGTTTCTTTTCATAAAAGCAAAGCTGCTCCCTGAGCTTCTTTCTAGTCTGCTTGAAAATAAATTATCTACTTGATTTTTTTATTTTTTTTTTGCACCACGTGTTACCAGAGGCGAATTTCTGGAGGACAATGGGGCTGATATTCAAGTAGCTGCTGCTCTGAACCACAGCCTCCGACGGCTGAACTTCAGAGTGCCAGAAAAACAACAGTATTGCTTGCAAAGAATGCAGCTGCAGAGCCTGGCCTGGCTGTCAGGCTCCTCACATTAATGATCTCCCCAACTGCAAACGAAGAGGGAATTTGACTTTAACAATACCCCCAAACAATCGTGCAAGGGGATGATTTCATGCTTTTTTTTTCCTCGGGTGCTTTAAGACACTGAGCTGTAGCAGAGTGTGGGTTTCTTGATGAGATCTAAAGCTGGCTGGACTTGTTTTCTCAGGAGGAATTGGAAGCTGTTGGATGCAGAGGATCTTAGGAGGTTTTATTAGTGATGAAGATGTTCTGAAAGACTTTGCCAGAACACACTTTTCAAGAAGAAGGGCTTGTTTATCTGCAGGTTTGAGTGTTTGTCCCAGTTCTGCAGGAAGGTGACACTTGTTCTTCCTACCAACTTGGCTTTGCCTAGGGAAAAAATCCACCTTTTCTGCATAATTGTATATGTTGGGTTATATTTTTCCACTTTTCTTGTTTCCAAGCCGTTTGACTGTTGGAAATACATTTCCTTGGTGTCCCGTGGTTCTTTGAGAGGTTTTTGACCAGGACTTGCAGTGACAGGACAAGGAGGAATGGCTTTGAGCTTAAGGGGGACACATTTAGATGGGATATTGTGAAGAAATTCCTCCCTGGGAGGGTGGGGAGGCCCTGGCACAGGTTGCCCAGAGAAGCTGTGGCCACCCCAGCCCTGGAAGTGTCCAAGGCCAGGTTGAATGGGGCTTGGAGCAACCTGGGCTAGTGGAAGGTGTCCCTGCCCATGGCAGGGGGTGGGACTGGGTGGTCATCAACGTCCCTCCCCACCCAAACCATTCTGTGACCCTGTGATTCATTCCTGTAAAATGTTTCTGAGGGATGTGCATTATTTAAGGCATTTGTAGAGTGATGCACTAAAATATGCAAATTTGAGAGTAACTGCAGCACTCAGGCCTTGGTTTTCTTACTGCTCGTGGTATGTGTGTCCAGTCATAACTCTGAGGTACATTTGGGGCTCACAGCCTGAAAAAGCTTCCTATTTTATGGTAACTTCAAGAAACATGGGGGGTTTATATAAATAATTTTTTATCCCTTCTTGTGTAGATTGTGGGATGTCCATCCTTACAAATGAGTTTCTGAGTGACCACAGGCTCCAATATTTTGGGAGTTCCCACAGTGCTCCCTTGACATCCATCCCAGAGCAGCTTTGTCCCACGTTTCCAGCACAGGTTCTGCAGGGAAAATCAGCTCTGTTCTATATATGCCTTTGTTTGTCTTTGTTTTGGTGAGAGAAACCAAGGTAGAACCAATTCCCCCAGTGAGACTTGCCTGTGCTATTGTTTCACAGGTTATTTTGAGGTCTGGCTTTCCCCTGGGATTTTTCCTCTCTTGGTTTTTTGACCTTTTTGCATCCTATAGTGATTCTCTTGATTAGAATGACTGAGTTGTAATGGCTTTACACGGTGTTTCTAAAATTAAAGGTAATTTGAGGGCTTTGATTTGGGTGAGGAGGGAAATGGGGGTGGTTCAGACTTCTCTGTCGCTGGGGCAGAGCCATGCAGGGAAAATTCCTGCTCCCAAGAGAGAAGTTGTGTGTGCTGGGCTCCTCAAAAATACTCTGGCTCTGGAAGTGCAGAGTCTGAGAGAATCAGTTCTCTGTGACTTTGAGGATGAGGAGTTTCAGTGAAATCATGGATGAGGTAATAATTCCTTTTAGACCTTTCAGGAGGGATGGTGCCAGAGCCAGGGTGCCCCATGATCCACAGGGTGATGCAGAGGTTTGGGTGGGAAGGGATCTTAAAGCCCACCCAGTCCCACCCCCTGCCATGGGCAGGGACACCTTCCCCTGTCCCAGGTTGCTCCAAGCCCCGTCCAACCTGGCCTTGGACACTTCCAGGGCTGGGGCAGCCACAGCTTCTCTGGGCAACCTCTGCCAGGGTCTCCCCACCCTCCCAGGGAAGGATTTCTTCCCAATATATTATTAATATATGGGGGGTGATGAATGGAAAAATCCTCACTGCCCTTCCGAGCGGTGCCGGCTGTGCTCCCAGCCGGACACAGACAGGCCCTTCATGGCTGTGCCAGCAGCCCCAGTGACCCCCCACCTCCCACAGCTGCAGCCCCTGAACAAGGGAGCCCTTGAGTCATGGGAGGGAGACTTGACCTTCCTCAGTGCGGGAGCTCAGGGCTGAATGGGGCATTCCTGGGGTGGCTGCAAGGGCTTCCTTACCCTTTGCCCTGTCCCTGGTGCCCACAGTGATCCTGAGCACTCCCTCCCTCCCTGCCTGGACCTCTGAACCCTTCTGAGCCAGGCACTGGAGGTTAAATGCCATTGTTTGCATAACTAAAAGCCCTGTGGAAGTATTCCCTCAGGCTGAGCGTGGAGTACTGGTGTGTCACTTGTTCAGGGAAACAGGGGTTTGTACCAGTTGTCTCAAAACAGCAGCTCGTGTGGTCATAATAAAAAATGCAGGCTTTATTGTTTTATTTCCTAAGTAAAAGGTGTGTTTCAGTCATTCACCCCTCACTGTCATTTCTCTTTCTGACTCAGTCTTATTAGAAACACAGAGTTTAGTGGGCAGATTACTTTTAGCCAATATTTAGTGTTTTTCTGAGTGATGAGTGACATCAGAATAAAACCTGGGTGAGAGCAGAGCAGCAGAGTGGAGGCTGTTCAGCCTGGAGGAACAGCCTGTTCCTGGGAGAAACCTGTTTGCTTTGACACCACTGGGGTTGTACCATTACAAAATCTGCTCAGGGTGAAAAGTGTCAGCTTTTGGGCATTGTGCTGGGAGCAGCTCGTGTGTCACTTGGCCAGATCCACAGGGTTTGGGGGCAGGGGGCTGCACATCCCAACGGGCTGGTTCTCCACTGCTTCCTTTTCAGTGCCTCTATTTCATCGTGTTTGGTAAAGCTCCAGTAAGGCATCCAAGCAATAACAGCATTTCACTGACATCTTAACCCGAATTATAATGCAATTTGTCCCTTCCATTAGTTCTGCAATGTTTCAACTTGAGTTAAATAAGTGGTTTAAAGAAAAATTCACTTTTTTGCTCATCCCTTGCTCTGCTGTGTCGCGGAAGGTGCTGGTGGTGCTCACGGGAGCCTCCTGCTCCAGTGCTCCGTGCCTGGGGCAGCCCAGTGGGGTGTGGGAGGTTTGGGAAGGTGGGCACAGGGAGCTGTGCCCCTTGTACTCGCCAGTTACCCCTTGCTGTAAAAGAGACCCTTCGGTTCTCCATCCAACCCTGCGATTGTCCTTCCTTAGGCAGGTAAATTTTTCTCATCGTTGCTCTTTTGGGGATGTTTAAAAGTCTGATGGTGCACGTGGTGAGGCATTTGGGAGCTGATCCCAGGTCATCCCGCAGTGTTCCGGGGCCCTTTCAGCCCCAACGGCTGAATCATTGCAACGACAGAAAAGCGGGAATTTTGCAGGCAGTGCAGACCTACCTGCACATGGACTGAGTGAAACAGAAACACCCTGGGAACCTGAGGAACGCTCTGAGGGTTTCTCTGTGGGAAACCAAAGGGTTTCCAAACATATCCCGTGGGTGGGTCTGCACTGGAGCTTGTTGGAGTAAAGCAAGATGCAGGTGTGAAATCTGAATGAAGCAGGACTGGGATGCTGAGGTTGGAAGGAGAGGTGTGTGCCTGGGAAATCACTTGGGAACGGCCTGGAGAGGGGAGGTGAGAGCCCCGGGGCTTGTCAAAGCAAAGAGGCCTTCAGTGATTATTCCCATTGATAGGGACTTTTATGGGCTGTAGCTTAAGGAGCTGCTCTCTTATCCAACCATTCACAGGAGGTGTTTATTCTCCTCTGCTCTTTCAAAGATGCTTTTGATGCCACAGGTTTTGTTCTCAGAACAATAACGTGCTTGATAACCTTTGGGGCTGCTTTTTGAAGCCTCTTGGTTCTTGTCTTGGGCTGTGTTTGGGTTTTCTGTGCATTTACAGCTTAAATAACTGTGATTGGGTTTATTCAGCATCAAGAAAACCCCATCCTAGTGGGAGCAGCCCTGGCTGCTGGTGCATGTAGTAACACACAGAAGGTGTTTGGTCCCTAATAAATCTTTGAATTCCTTATTTTATGAAGTGGGAATAGCTGGGGAAAATGCCACTGGTGATGAGCCGCCATGCCCGGGGGTAGCTGGGAGACTGGTTTCTTAGCCCAAATTACAATTTCTGGGTTGGGATGTTGATTTAAAGCCTGTGAAAGAGTTTTAAAGGCACCAGCAATTTTTTCCTGAATAAGAGGTCACTACATAAAAGTTTTGCCTCTTGGAAAAGCTTGTGTTATAAATGTCGTTGCTCTAGGTTTAAAGTGTTAATTTATGTGGCATATTGGGTTGGATTTAACGGTCCCTGAAGACCTTTGAATCTCAGTAGCTAATAAGGCTTGCAGAAGAGAGCTTCAGAGAGGAAAAACTTACTGGCAGTGAGTAATGCTGGTGAAAGAGCTCCAGGATTGAGCCAGTTTTGCAGGGAATAATTAGAAATGATCATGTCGGCCTTTAGTGTGTTTCATTATTTCCAGTATAGATCTCCTTGTGTCCCTGTCCTGCAGCCCCCCCATTTGTCAGGGAAGGATTCTCCCTGCTGAAACCCCTCAGGTTGAGTTTCCCCAAGTCTTACACTGCTTCCAAGGGGACACAGCTGCTTGGGATGAGCTGAGCATGCCTGAGCAGCCACCTCACATCTCCCTTGGCTCTCCCACTCTATCCCTGATGGAATGGGTTTGGTGTTCAGACTCCAATCTCTCTTCTCAGCTAAACCAGCCCTTCAAAAATGCTTGGACTTGTCCTTTCTCTTCCAGCTGGCCTTGCTGAACTTCTTTCACCCCGAGGAAAAGCTGCACGTTGGAGAAGAAGGGAGACGTGTCCGCCGGAATAAAAGGAGTAAAGGCAGCGAAGGGCCCGACGGTGAGTCCTGCTCAGCTTCTCTCTGATTTTGGTTCCCTTCCAGATGAGGAATTCCAGGAGTTCTGATTTCTGCAACTGTAGGTCAGGTGATTTGGTGTGAATTAATGCTGCTTAGGAATTCCGTCCTTGACTCCTCTGACAGCGAGCTCTGTGCTCGTTTTAGGCAGTAATTTGTACTTTTATGCCTTTATTTGTTGTTCTGCACACCTGTCTCTGCTCGAAGTCATCAAGGAGCTATTCATAATCCAACAAACAGCTGGGAACATCTGGATCATGAAATGGTAACTGCTCTAAGGGGGTTTTGCAATGCAGTGGAGTCTCAGGTGGGTTGAAAGCCCATGTGAAGGGAAGTCAGAGTTGGATTAGAAGAGTGGAAAGGTACCTGGTTTCAGTGTGAGGGATTTAATTTCCCATTCTGTATTTTTGTGATTGTTGTAACCCTAAGACATGAGCATTTCCTCCTGGAAGAGCTCCCGTGGTTGCCAACTGCAGGAAAGCACAGGTGCCCTTTTATATGGAGAGGAGAAAGGACTGGATGCCAGGGACAGTGGGGAAGGGAATGCTGCAGCAGTGGTCTGTGTGTGGCTGGGTGCCTGCTAAGCCCGAGGCCTGACTATGTTATAATCCTCTTGGCTGTCGATAGTTTTCCTGTCCAGCTCCATGAGTTTCCCATCTCCCCTGAAACCCTCGCGATTTCACAGTGGAAAAGCATTTCCCTGTGGCTCTGCTCCAAGAAAAAACTTGGTGAAACTCCCTGGATTCCTCTTCCCCGGAACGCTGACAAGTATGATGCATTTGGTACAGACTCCCTGAGTGGTTCCAGCTCCGTGTGGTCCATCATCTCCGGGGCTGGTGTTGCTCTGGTGCTCACGTGGCTCAGGCAGGATCCGGGTCCTTTTCCAGCGGCTCCTTGAAATCTGTCCCAGTGTCTTCACCAGCCGCTTGTGTCGGTAGCAAGTTCCCACTGGATGCGAGCGGTGCCGATGGAGCGCTGCCGGCAGATGTTGGGAGGGATCAGCCTCGTCCCTCAGGCTGCCTCTGCACTGCCAGATGTGCAGAGAAACGCTGCAGGGGACAGGGAGATGCTGAGAGTCGGTGTCTAACGAGGGCTTTGCTCATCATCCTTGTGCTTGGTTGGAAATGTGTCGTCCTCTTATGACTGGCATTCCTTTCCCAGATTTCCTTTACGTTCTCTGGATGCTCAGAGTTGAGTCGCTCCAGAAATGCAGGGCACTTCCACCACTTATCCAGTCCAGGGAAGGGAAGGGAGCTGGGGAAGGGGCTGGAGCAGCAGGAGCAGCTGAGGGAGCTGGGGGGGCCTCAGCTGGAGAAAAGGGAAGCTCAGGGGGGACCTTTCTGCTCTGCTGCAACTAACCTGACAGGAGGGGGGATGCCGGGGGGGTCGGGCTCTGGCTCCAGGGAACAAGGGAACAGGAGGAAGAGGGAATGGCCTGTCCAAGCTGTGCGAGGGGAGAGGTCAGGTTTGGAGATCAGGAGGAATTTCCTCATGGCAAGGGTGGTCAGGCATGGGAAGGGGCTGCCCAGGGAGGTGGTGGAGTCCCCACCCCTGGAGGTGTCCAAGGAAGGACTGGACATGGCACTCAGTGCTCAGGGCTGGGGGACAAGGTAGGGGTTGGGCACAGGGTGGATTTGATGATCTTGGAAGGCTTTTCCAACCTCAGTGATTCTGAAATTCTTATCTGTATCTTTTTGTAAATTAGGGATTTTGACCCCATAGCTGCTAGACATGGGAAAACTGCCAGAGGGACAGGTCGTGTTCCTCATGGCTTTGGCGACTGGTTGCCTCCTGTTTGTCCCTGGTGGTTTTATTGGGTAGAGCTGCACTTAACAAGTGAGAGCTGTCAGGGCAGGGAGTGACCTTGCAACAACCGTGAAATCAATAAACAAGCAGAGCCTGTCCTTGGGGAACTTGTGCTGTTTGTTTTAGACCTACGTGAAGGAATCTTGGTGTTGGAGCAGGGCAATGAATCATTACACTAATAAATAAAGTCATGTCACGGCACTGATAACACCGTTTTCTCCGTGAGTTTTGCAAAGGGAAAGTCGATCAAATCTTTGATCTCCAAAGAGCCTCCAGAAGATAAAAGTGGATGAACTATAAATTCCCAGAAGGAAGGAGATGTGCTTTCCACTTGAGGCCTCGCTAATATTTGTCTGGAATTAATTTTATGAACTTTCAAGTCCTTTCACACGTGCAGTGAAAGACCAAAGTGATCCAAGCTTGTAAGCCATGGTTGGAGGGAGGCTGCTCCGTCCCCTTCCCGGCTCTTCCAGTCCTGCTCATCTTGGTACCCACAACAGGCTGCCTTTGATGACTTATGAACATCAGAAATAACCTGGTTTCTCCCCCCTAAAAGCTTTTTCTGTAGGAGAATTTGCTTTCAAGTCTTCTGCTGTGAAAAAGGAGGGTTTGGGACAGGGCAGAGCTGGTTCCATATGGGCAGAGGAGAGTGATGGCTGTGCCCAGAGCACAGAGCCACAGGGATGGAACGTGGGAGGCCACGAGCAGCAAAGCTGCTTTGGCACCTCTTTGTTAAAAAACCCAAGAAAAATTGCGTGAGACAGTGCAAAGCCATCGGTTGGATCCTGTCACTCCCAAACATGACTCCGGTATTCCAGGGGCTCCTCCTTCAAGGACTGTGGTTTCAGCCCTCTGACCCGCCTGACATGTTTTATGATGGTGTTTGCTTCATTTTGGTTTGTGTCCCCCACACATGGTGCCCTGGAGCCAGTTAGAGCAGTCAGGGTCATGTCCTGGCCGAGGTGCCGGCCTGGCTCCCACCCCACTGTCCATCTGTCCATCCAGCCTTGGGACACTGTGGGGCATCGTTGGGGGCTGATGCCTGTCCCAGTCCTGGGATCATCATCTTAAAGCCACTTTCCTGTCTGTGGCATCAAACCCAACATTTGCTCAGCTTTAAAATCTACCACGAGTTTTTCCTGCTCCTCAAGGACCAGGATTATCCCTTTTACTCTCTCTATTTTTACTGTTTTTTTCTCCTCTGTGTTGCCAACTCCACCTGTCACGTAATTCCCTTTAGTTCCCTAAAACCTGACTCTCTCCAACGCCTCTCCTTCATTTTCCCCTCTCCCCCTCCTTCCCTTTTGCCCTGGTGTATTTATGCTGCTGTGGAACCTCTGTTGCTCCCAGATGAACAAATCATTCCGGAGCTGCTAATTAGCAACAGTTGTGCTAAAAGGAACCATCAAGAATGTTAAATTAGTCCACTTTTAAATAAACTGGGTATGAAATGTTAGATCTCAATTCCCAGAGTGTCAGTAAAAATGCTGCTGCTCTTTGCTAACAAAGCCAAAATCTGGGAGTAGCATGGTTGTAACTACAGAGACAATTCCGTGCTCTTGAGGTTATAAATAATGACAGAGCATTTACAAAGCAGATGTCAATAGGACTCTTTAAAAAACATTGTTTTAAACAAAAAAAATAGTTTCTTTTTCTCCTACTTTCATCTCTGTTCCCAGTTAGATCCCTGCCAGGCTGCTTTCCTGGTTTCTGGGTTTTTTGCTTTTTGGGTTTGGAGTTGTTGGTTTGGGTTTTTTTTTTCCCCCTTCCTAGATTTTTTCGTACTGAGCTTGGTGAGAAACATGAGGGATTGTTATCCAGGCTTTGATTCGAAGCAGGGCAGCTGGGAAGAGGCTGAGCAGATGGCTGTCCTTAAGCTGACAACAATTTGGTTCCTACTACTTTGGCAGTTCTTCCTGCTGAGGAAAGTCCTGGAGGAGAACTCGAGGGCTTCAGTGCTGCAAAAGGCTTTTGGTTGAAAGGAAAAATAAATTCTGGGGGAGGAGAAGCTCCTCCCAATCCCTGCTTCTACCTGGAGCTTTGAAAGTGAGGCACCACCTACCTGGGTCCAGAGTTTCACCCTCTTAGGAGTCACTTGGTGGTTTTAGGGCGGGTTTAGGATGGTTTTAGGATGATCTTTGGGTGGTCTTGGGATGCTTTTTGGATAGCAGGTAGCTGATGCCAGAGCCTTGCTTTTTAGGGTGGTTTTAGGGTGATTTTAGGATGGTTTAAGGGTGGTTTTAGGTTAATTTTTGTATGTTTTTTGGGTGGTTTAGGAGGTAGCTGATGCCAGCCTGGCTTTTAGGATGGCTTTTGGATGGTTTAGCAGGTAGTTGATTCCTGAGCCTGGCTGGAGGTGCCTGGCTCCTGCTGGACTGCCCCGATCCTGCAGGTGCCATGTCCCAGCCATCCCCCTTCCCAACCTGGCAGTGCCCACCATGCAATGGGACTTTTTTTTTCCCCTTATTTTTTTGATATCCAGATCACAATAGCGACTTTTCCTGCCGGCTTCCTCTCCTGTGGAAAGGGCAGGTTCGTCCCTCTGCCTCCAGAACAATCGGTGCCTTTGTGTCGGCCCCGTGCAATTCCCAGAGCCCCGGCATTCCCAGAAACGCAGATGGATGCAGGGCGATAGAGCCTCATTGTGCTGCGAAACCATGGTGATGAGCACGCAGTAAATACAGAACATTTCCTGGATCCTGGAGCGCGGGAGACGCTCCCAAAAGGAAGGCTCACCACGGAGTGCTCACTCTGACTGATCTCCCCCAGAACTTCCCTGTGATTTCCCCCTGAGCGGGAGAAAGGGGGGGATTCTGATGATGTCTGAGTCCTTGGGGACGATCTTCATCCCTTTCCTGGGGCGTTGCTGTCAGTATTTGTTACTACTGTGATAAAATTAAGGCTGCAGTTTATTTACAGAGCCTTATCCACGTGTTGTTCCCAGGCTTATGATAACAGGGATTTGTATAAGGTTTTGTACCTTAATTCCCAGAGCGATGTTTAGGTGCTGGTTCCAGCTCTGTGACAGCACTTGCACAAATTCCCAGGGAAGCTGTGCCTGCCCCATCCCTGGAAGTGTGCAAGGCCATGTTGGACAGGGCTTGGAGGAACCTGGTGTAGTGGAAGGTGTCCCTGCCCCTGGCAGAGGGTGGAACTGGATGATCTTTAAGGTCTCTTCCCACCCAAACCATTCCATGATTCTGTGAACTGCTGGAGTCCAGAATTCCTCACTGACCTCTGCTATGTTGCTGTCCCAGTTGGATGTTAAATATAAAAAGCAATTAACTTGCTGGGAGAGGTACAAGTCCAATTGCATGGTGGCTGGGATGAGGAATTGTCCTGGCTCACAGGGTTCACAGTGATCAGTGTGTTCTGACCCATCTGCAACCTCCGTTTGCCTCCTGGCCTCTTCTCTAGCCCTTCCAGCTGGGATCTGGATTGTTCCAGAAGAAACCCTGCTTCATTATTTGGATGTTTGTGAGGCTGTGATGAGGTGCTGCATCCGTGGAGCTCCTTCGGGGGGGGTGTTTGTCCTTCCCTGGTACCTCCTGTCTGGTTCAGATAAGGCGGCGGGGTGGCCACTGGAAGAGTTTGAGTTGCTGGGGATATTCAGGAGGCTTGAGACGAGAAGGAATTCTCTGCTCAGTGTCCCCTCGGTGGCATTTTCAGACAGTTGCACTGACTGCACCTGTGGGTGGACGCAGAGCTGTCCTGATGGATCCTGGGTGCTCCCACAGGCTGTGCTGAAACTTGAAGTGAACTCCCCAGCCCTTCCCACAGCTGCGCGTCGCACAGGGCCCGGCGTTATTAGAAGTGACTGGTGATTCCGTCTGAATTCCACTTCTGAAAACCGGGGCTTTTCGGAACGCCTGGGGTCAAACACTGAACTTCAGGAATCTCAGATAGTTTCTTGTGTTACAAAACAGGGCCGGGGCTAAGGAGAGGGGAGCAGATGTTCCGGCGGGGCAGGAATGTGGCTGCAGCTGAGCCCCGTGGGCACCGAGCACTGCGAGGGCTCAGCTCCTCCGGTGCTGCCGAGCCCTGCCCGCAGCCTCAGAGGCTCCACTGTCTGTTTGCTGGGGCACGTGCAGCTGAGCTGGGGTTTCTGTGCATAAACCAGCTCTGGCCACATCCAGGGAGGGCTCTGTGGGCAGGCACGAGTTGCTCAGCACGTGCTCCGAGCCCATCCGGTGGCTCTAAGCCGAGGAGCCGGTGCAGAGCTGGATCACATCCACCTTCCCAGCAGGCAAGTGTGGCAGCTCCCACTGGGATCCTGCCCCAGCGACTGCAGGAAGCCTCCTCCTGCAGGTTTTGGGCTGAATAAGCTTGTTTCTCTGGAGGCAGGACTGAGAGGGGATGTCACTGATCCGTGGGGTGTCAGAGGAGGGGGCCAGGCTGTGTTCAGTCGTGCCCAGCGACAGGATAAGGAGCAGTGGCCATAAACTAAACCACCACAAGTTCCACCTCAATGTGAGGAAGAACTTTCCATGGAGGGTGGCAGAGCCCTGGAACAGCTGCTCAGGGAGGGTGTGGAGTCTCCCTCTCTGGAGACGTCCCAAACCCACCTGGATGTGTCCCTGTGTCACCTGCTCCAGGTGACCCTGCCTGGACAGGGAGTTGGACTGGATGAATGAGGTGTGGGGCTGCCTGTTTTCAGGAGGGCTTTGTTGGCTGTGATCTATGGAGACACTGTTGGAGCCGTGTCTGACCCCGCTCCCATGAGCAGGGTTTGGGGCAGTCCCTTCATGGGTTTGGATGGACAAATACAGGAGTTGGCTGAGCCAGGCAGTGCTTCCCCATGTCCCAGCTGCTGCAGGGAATTCACTTGGGCTTCCCAACAGTGGTGGGGCCTCTCTTGGGTTTCCTTTTTCTCTGCCTTTTCTCCCCCTTTTTGTCTCTTCTTTTTCCCCCTTTTAAAATTCATCCAATTTTCTATGAGTGTGGGGGGCATCTCTCTTGGGCTTCCCCTTTTCCCCCCTTGTTCTCCCTTTTCCTTCTCATTTTTCCCCTCTCCTTTTTGTCCCTCCTTTTTTCCTCTTCTTTTTCCTCTTGTTTTTCCCCCTTTTCTAATTCATCCAGTCTTCCCAAGAGTGGTGGGGTCTCTCTTTGGTTTCCTTCTTTTTCCCCCTTTTCCCCCCTTTTTTTCCCCTTCTTTCTTCCCCTTCTCAAATTCATTCAACCTTTCCAAAAGTGGTGGGGTCTCTCTTGGGTTTCCTTCTTTTTTTCCCCTTTTCCCCCTTATTTTCCCCTTCTTTTCCCCCCTTTTCTAATTCATCCAATCTTCCCAAGAGTGGTGGGGTCTCTCTTGGGTTTCCTTCTTTTTCCCCCCTTTTCCCCCTTTTTTTCCCCTTCTTTTCCCCCCTTTTCAGACTCATCCACACAGGAGTGCATGTGGGTGCACACAGACAGATCCTTGGATATAAATTCCACGCTGTTCCGTGTAATTAAACCATCAGTTCCCAGGCAGCTGCTCAACACTACAGAGGTTTTCCATCCAATTAGGCAGAATTACGTATGGGAAGGAGAAAAAACATGTCAAGTTCTGCAGGGATGAGGCAGTCCAAGAGATTTCCTCCCACCTGCCCTCGATTCCTTATGGATACCCGTGGTGGGAAGGGCGCATTTCAGACATCCAGCAAACAATCTGGGAGAGCCTCTCATAGGCCGGGTTAAAACCTTGCTGCAGCACCACTTGGGAATCATTTCTGCTGGAATTCATGACATATGTTAGTTGTTTATCTTAGTGGGATGTGACTAAAAATGTCAGAGTGTTTTGTGTTAAGCAACAACCGAATAAAACAAACAAAATAAAAACACAGCTGTAATACCACGCTTTAAATTGTTGGGTTCAAATATGTGGGATTGATAAAGTAAGCAATAGGGTGCAGTGGTGTATAGAAAATCAGCCTTGTGAGTCCAGCCAGAGCCAAAAAAAGCCTTGAGATAGTGCTGTTGTTTGTCAGCTCTGCTTAAGGACCCAGTGCTTGGAATCCAACCTAAACGCCTGAAGGGAAACAAAAGGCACATCATCTCCTTCCATAGCCAACGAGAGTGTGGAAAATGAAATATGAAGGCCACAGGTTCTGGTGTGAACCCCAGGAACTTGGCTGGGACTGATTATGTGGGAGCGAGTTGAGAAGGGTGGGGATTTATGTTTGATTGGCTTTTTGTGTTTTTGAGGAGGCAGTGCAGTGTTAGTTTGCCAGCAACAGTGGCTCTGTAGTTAATTGGGAGCAGGATTTTCTCTTTGCTCGTGACCACAGTTGTGCTGTGGTGTCCTTGCACCTACTCAGCAGAGACTGGAGATGGTTTTTTAGAGCCTTCATGGTACCAGCAGGTTGTCCTGGTGCCTTGCCACCGATCCCAGGGTGGATCTGGATGGGGTGGAGGAGATGAATCAGCTTGGTTGTTCTTTGTGTCCTATGAAGTGATTCCCATTGCAGTGAGTAAGGACACCTCAGCCTTGCCCAAGAAAGCAGTGAGGAAGGATTTTCAGCAGAGCTCTGGATGTTGGAGAAACAGAGATGAGGAACTGGAGTGACTGGATCCAGCCCTCTTCCCCTAAACAGGACCAGCACTGTGACAGAGGTGACAACAGCAGAGGTGACAGACCTCTATAGGACACTTTCTGTTCCAGCCTGGTTCTTCTACAATCCTGCACCTATTTTTTTTCCTCATTCCTTAGGAGACACCCAGGGCTGGTGGGTCTCCACATGCTCCAGCACCTCCCTTCAAACAGCACCTGATGACCTTTGAGTCCCATCATCCTTTTTAAGGTGGAAAAACCTGTTGAATGCATGAGAGCAGCTACATTCACCCTCCTTCTTCTGTCCTTTCCAGCTGGGGGATTGCTCAGCATGGCACCTTTACCTGGAGCAGGTTGAAGACTGATGGTCCCTGAGGTCTGTCTCTTACTCGCACTTCAGTTCTGATCATCTTGAACTGCAGTAAGCAGACTTTTTTCCCTTGAATATGTGTAAAAATCAGGATAAACTACATCCCAACCTGCTGTCACTGTTGGCATTATCTCTGTTTATTTGTTTTCAACTATCCTTAACAGCTTGACCAGGTTATTCCCTGAAGAGTCTGGGTTGTGTCAAGGCAGGCAAAAATCTCTGAGTATTGGCAGGAGAAAAAAAACTTTTCTCAACAACAACAGCAACAACAACAAAAAAACCCCTGTTCCGTGATGAATATCTTGTGTCATCTGAAGCTGCTTGAGAGGAGAGATTGTGGCTCTCTGGCATCTCGTGTCGCTCCAGGGGCTCCAGGGATGGCTTGGGATGAGCTGTGGCTTCTCTCCGTGTGTTTTCAGACCGATGAGCTTGAACTGGAGTCTGGTGTACGGGATCAGAGGAATAGGGAGGGAGCAGGCTACTGATCCATGGAGCTCCTGGAGCAGCGTCTGCTCATCTGCATGACACATGGATGGAGGCTTGTCCTTTGGTGGAATGCAAGGAGGGGAGCAGGGAGGCAGCACAAGGCCACTCTTATACCAAAGCCACCACAAGAGAAGTGATTCTCAGCCCTGCACAAGCTCTGCTCACACCCTTTGGCCAAGCAGCCCCAGAAGTGACCTCAGTGTGGGACAATTCCCCTGGAGATGTGGGAAAAGTCCATCAAAGAGCTGAAGAATTGTCTCAAAAAGTGGATGTAGCCAAGGGAGTGCCTCTGGAGAGCCCAGAATGAGCTGCAAACTCTCCTTGATCTCCCAGGCTGGAGGAGACTGGCTTTGGGAGCCTGGCTTTGGGTGTGGGGCAGCTCAGTCTGGCACAGGGGTGGGGAATCAGAACTGTCAGCCATGAGTTGGCTCTGAGCCATTTTTGGGGACTCAGCAGCCTGTAACTCTGGAGTGGGATGGGGCAACCATTGAGCAAAGGCTGCTGAAGTTTTGGGCTGTGTCTGTGCTGTGCAGGTGGAGCAGCAGGGGGGGATGTCCCTGGGGGGCCATGCTGGGAACTGCTGCGGGAGGAAGGACGAGGAGGGAGCACTGGTTTATGGGGTGCTGGTTTATAGGGTGCTGGTTTATGGGGTGCTGGTTTATGGGGTGCTGGTTTATAGGGTGCTTCTGTGGAGCTTCTCAGTGTTGGATGTATCCAGAAACAGACCGTTAAGGCCTTTTCACATACAAATTTCCAAGAGTTTTGAAACAAGATTGAAACTGAATCAGGGAAGCTGAATGGCCCTGGGCTCTGCCCTACACAGGAACACATCAGGCAGTGCTGTTTCATCCTTCCCCTGCTTTGTACAATGAGTTCCCTCTGTTTTCTTACAGAATGTATTCCCTATATTCAGATTTGTTGAAATTAGTTCTAGTCTTGTACTGGAGCATCACATCCCTGATTTGGGTCCAGCCTGAATGTATGGGCAGCATCTTCCCTCCACACTTAGCAGAAGACCTCCCTTCCTTATCCCACCCCTCAAAAAACCACTCTGGCAAGGCACACCAGGAGTTTGGAGTAGCACAGGATATGTTTTACTTCTGGGATATTTTCCTTGATCTATAATTTATCATCTTTTCTAAATATTCTGGAGTAATAATGCCAAAGCTGCTCTTCAAGACCTGTTACCTTTCTGCCTGGAGTTGGTAAAGCAGCACTTTCTTTTTCAGGGAAAGGGAAAAAATTCCTCTTGTTCCAGTGTTTGTATCACTGACTGATAGTTCAGTAGGGTCCAAGAAGCTTTCATCTGGATAGACCAAATTTCCTGAAAATGTTGAAAACATATTGGTTCCAAACCTCCCCCAAAGCACATGTTCTAGATTAGGCATGTGTTGGGAGCTGACATCCCTCTCTCCCCAACTCCACCGTAATCTGGCATTAATAAGGCCATGCTTAAAAATATTTGAAAAGCTTTACATATCTCCTACCCATGAGAATGAAGTGAATGTCACTGCACTGCTGCTGTGAAGGAAACAACTGAATTTTGGAGGTTTGACCAAGTGGAGGGTTTTGATCTTATTCATTGGGACAATTTACATCCACGTCAGCAGGAGGTTTGTCATCACTCGAAATCTCAGGTAACACTTGAGCTTCTCTTTTCACCTTAGTATTGGTCAAGTAGGGATAGAGGGGTTGGTTGATGGGCAGGATTTATAGAATCACAGCATCACTGAGGTTGGAAAAGACCTCCAAGATCATGGAGTCCACCCTGTGCCAGAGAGAGACCCTTCATCAGGAACTGGAGTGGTGGGACAAGGAGTAATGGGTTCAAACTGAAAGGGGGGAGATTTAGGTTCAATATATGGAAGAAATCCTTCCCTATGAGGGTGGGGAGGCCCTGGCACAGGTTACCCAGAGAAGCTGTGGCTGCCCCTGGATCCCTGGAAGTGTCCAGGTTGGATGGGGCTTGGAGCAACCTGGGATAGTGGGAGGTGTCCCTGCCCATGGCAGGGGGTGGAACTGGATGGGCTTTAAGGTCCCTTCTAACCCAAACCATTCTGTGACTCTATGACTTAACAATTTTATGTGTATTTTATGAAGGACTGAGAAGTGATGTGACAGTTCTGGGTGATGCTGACATCTCAGTAATCACCAGGATTTTGTCTCTGATTGTGTTTGTAACCTGGGATGAAAATAATTTCTCAGTATCTCCACCCTCTCATCTCTCAGGGCAGAACAGTGATGGAAACAGGGATGACTCACTTGAGTTATCTGGTCTTACATATACCCCAGACCAGTCTGGTGCTTAAATAAGGAGATCGGTGATTATTCCATAATAACTTAGTGCCAGGAAAATAGACAAGGGACACCTTAATAATCCCAGGGGGCAGCAGTGAACTCTGAAAACAGGTTGGCACGGCCTGCAAAGGATGGATGGACACCCAAAAATGGTGCTTGCTGCTCCATACCTTCTCCAAACTGGAAGAACACCTTGAAGACATCAATTGGTGTCTGTTCTAAACAGAGTGATGCAGCTAAAACATGGTTGTGGCACTGCATGACTTCATCCTGCTCTTGGCAACTGGGAATTCAAGCACATTCAGCAGCCTCTGTAGGTATGTCCTTTGTTTGACTGATTTCTATAATAGTCACCCTTTTATAGGTTTTATATAAAATAAGTGTAATTACAAAGATCTGTTCCCATCAGTAAAACCAGTTTGAACTGTTTTGCAGGAATTTGAACTATTTCTTGTTAATCCACACACACACAGCTAATAAGGGAATGCAGGGCTTTTTAATATCCTATTTATATCAGCATATGTCCTAAAGAAGTTTGGGATATTTCTGTATTTATAGTAAATCATAGCAGTGTGTAGCGTGAGGAAAGAGAAATCAGAGGGGGGGGGAGAGTAAACCCTATTAATCTTTATAAGAGAAAACATGTCACATGTAATATCCTTGAGTTGCATCACCATCTGGTTTTTTTTTCTGAAGCCCTTGGAAGTGGTCCAGCAGATGGTAGGGCTGCTAGGGCTGGAACCTGCTCCCTCAAGCATGGTTAGATGTCTTCTGCTGCTTGCTGGGCCACAGCTGTGGGTTTGTGCACCAAAAACTCATCTCTTGCAAATGTTTTCTTCAGCTCAAAGTGAGAAGTCTGTGTCTGAACCCACTGTGCTTCTGCTAGAAGTGATTTGGAATTGTTTGGAGCCTTCCACTTGTGGTGGCTCTGCGGGATTCCAGGGGGGCTCTTCTGTTTGGGTTGGGGTTTTGTCATCATATAAAGTTGTCCTTTCCTGCTTGTACCTTTCCCTCAAAGTTTACCACTCTTGCTGGCTTGATATTCCCTCCTTTTTTGTTATCCTTCCCTTTTATTTCCCAACACGTGTGGAAAATAAGCTTTTGGAGAAGTCTAGCTCTGGGATGCTGCTCAAAGCCAGGGTCTCCAAAGCCCAGAGTGCAGCATTCCTGCTCTCACCTTGGCTGGGGAAATCCCATCCTGGGATGGAGAACTCAACTGGCAGAGGATGGAGCTGACCTGAGTTACTGCAGCAGGAGTCAGAGGCTTTTCCCACAGGAAATCCAAGGAAAGGGAATATAAATGTTAGGAGGAGATCAGGTAGCTTAAACATTTCAAGTCAGACCATAGCCTGCCCCAGAGCTTCAGTAGTTAGGCAAAAATAACCTCCCAGAGGGACTGATAAGCTTTGGAGAGACATTTCAGCAGTGACCAGTGACACCAGGTCCCTTCAGTGACTTCTTGCTCTGAGACAGAAGATCCCCTCCAAGCCTGTGCTCCTTCTCAGGAGCCTTCTCATTTCCAACTGGATGGTCTTGGAGAGCAGTTCACACGTGTGAGGACGTGCCAGTGCTGTCCTTGAAGCCCTGGCAGGTCTTCTCCCTCCGTGCCCATCACCAGAGCCTTTCCCAGCGGTGCTTCCACCCTTTCCCAGCATTGATGGCTTGCTTGACCACTTCTTTACCATCCCAGGAGCCCTTCTGTGAAACTCTTCTCATTTCAGCTCACCTTTCTGCCTTGGATGATCAGGGTTGGCTGTGTTGCTCCCAGGATTTTCACACCCGCTCCCTGAGGGGCAGCAGGATTTCCCCTTGTCTTCCAGAGGTGTTCCCATTCTAGGATTGTATTTCTGCCTTGCCTGGCTGAGTGACAGCAACTGAGCACGTGCAGGTGTTGTCCTGAGGAGCTCCATGATCCAGCAGAGCAGTTTATTATTTCCCATGTATATATATTTTATAGGACTATATATTTGGTATGACTGAACCTCATTCCATGCTTATTATCCTTCAAAGCCATCCAGCCTGTCCTCCCTGCTATCCCAGTCCTCTTCTGTATTAATAGTTCTGGTCCACTTCCCTCCCTCTGGCAAAGCTAAAACAAGGGAGTGGACAGAGCTGACAGCTCCTTCAGGGAGGAATTAGAGTTTAAATGTAGATTTAATTTCAGCTGAAAGACAGGAAATGTAGAAGGGGAATGGTCTTCCCTGGGTCTGGGGTCTGGTTTGACCTCAAAGGTATGCAGACAGCATGTGGAAAGGGGGTTGGAAGAAGGCAGGATTAGTGGGAATAAGGGCAGAAGTCTAAAAGGATAACTGTGCTTGGGTGGCTGTCATGTTTGATCCCGGCAGTCAGCACCAGGAGCTGGATCTCCAGGACATTCCTAATGGATGTGTAAAGGGATTCATGAGGAATGGGGGTGACACAGGAAAGGTGCACTTAAGGTTATTTCTATAAAGAAGGGCAGAGAGGTGCCAGGGAGCAGCTGAGGCCTTGGATTGCTTTCAGATCCCATCAGGACAGGATCAGGGACACCTTCCACTATCCCAGGTTGCTCTGAGCCCTGTCCAACCTGGCCTTGGACACTTCCAGGGATGGGGCATCCGTTATATTATAACAGTATTATTTGTGTTCAACCACTGCAGCATTTAACAAGCTTTACTGCTTAAATATTGGGTTCTGGCCTCTGGAAAACCTGGCAGAAAGGATTTTTTAATTATAATTTTTCTCCTCTGCACATCAGTGTTTGGATAATGTGCATGAAGTCAAGTTTTTAAGCCTTGCGCCTCAGCACCTTTTGTTCTGAGGGAGCATTGATCTGAAATTTCCGTGGCCCTCAGCTTCTCAGACTCAGTAATTTATTACCATTGTGGCCTAAATTGAGCAAGAGCTCATGAATTGAGCTCATTTTGAGCAAAAATGAGCAAAACTTTGTCTTCTGCTCCACGAGTCGAACCTTCAGCTCCGCGCTGCAATGAAATCCCCCACCCTCGCTATTGGGAGGCAAACAGATGCAAACCCCAGAGAGTCAGAAGCTCCCAAGCCTAATAACGCTGGGGTTTTTTCCCCCCCCTCGTGTCAGGAGTATCCCCCGTGTTTGTCGAAAGATTCACTTGCAGGGCCGTAACATCTCTCTCTGCCGTGCCTGGAACAGATGCGCGTGTTGTAATATGGACTGCGAACATTGACATCCCATGTGGTTCTCATTCCTCCCATTCATCTTTGAAGCTAATGGGTTGCAGGCAGCCCCGATGTGTCTGGCTGGCCGCAGCTATTTGTACTTTCACTCTGGTCGTGGCGCTAATGGTGTGATATATGGAACATGAAATAAACTCTCGTGACTCCGAGGGCTGCGCAGGCACAGGCGCGGCACTCCCCTCTCGCTGCCTTGGGCTGGGGGGCAGGGGGGGATTTTTAAAGGACTTTTTTTTTTTCTTTTCTCCTCGCTGGAAATGTTGTTAACCAGCTGGTGCCTCCAACGAGGGCTGGTGGAGCTCGGGAATGGCAAAAAAAGTGGAGCTCGTCTGCCCTGCCTAGGTCTTGCAGTTTGTCTGCTCGTGGTGGAGCTGCTGGTGTGGCTTCCTGGTGAGATCTGGGCCTGGCATTGCTGGAAACCCACGTGTTGTCCCGTCTGCCTGTTTTAATAGTGTGAAGATTGTAAAAAAAATTAGATTGTAAAAAAAATTGGATTAGCAGAAATAGTATTTTAAATCATAGAATCACAGAATGGTTTGAGCCGTAAGGGATCTTAAACTCATCTCGTTCCACCCCCCGCCATGGGCAGGGACACCTCCCACTATCCCAGGTTCCTCCAAGCCCCATCCAACCTGGCCTTGGACACTCCCAGGGATGGGGCAGCCACAGCTTCTCTGGGCAACCTGTGCCAGGGCCTCACCACCCTCACAGGGAAGGATTTCTTCCTAAAATTTATAGATAATGCCTTTTATAGATAATTCCATAATTTTCCCATGACTCAACAGCATAATGTAGGGAAATTATTATTCCAGTTAAAAAGGCATCAGTGATGTTTCCGGGTATTTCTCTGATCCTTCCCTCATCTTTCCTTTTACCAACCATGGAAAAATGGCACTTCTGTTGGGAATTTGCCTTTCTCCACCACCTCAGGCTCAAAGCAACCTCGTTACCTTCCATTCGTTATAATTCTATCTCAGTTAAAGGTGATTTCAGTCATCAACATGTGCTAAAACCTGGGGTTTAGAGGGATTTCACTGATGAACAGCGAGGGAATATTTGGGGAATTTTACAGTTCATTCCCATCCGTGGTTAATTCTTGGGGAAGCAATGGAACATGTTTCACACTTCAGCCTCTGCTCAAAAAGTTCTGTCTTCTCTCAGCTTCACTATAAATATTTTCTCTTCGTGCTAGGGGGCTTTGGGTTCCCATTGTTCAAAACAGCCAGTTCATAATAATTCTTTGCTTTTGTGTTTTTTTAGTATTTTATTCTTATTTTTAAACAACTTGGCTCACAAGGAGTCGGCAGGGGGTTGGACCAGATGATCTTTAAGGATCCCTTCCAACCCAAACCACTCTGTGATGCTCTAATATTTGGGTTACTGCTCTCAGTTCAGACCATTCCAGTGCAGCTTCATGGGCCACAAACTCATCCATTGTCCACTTGGAATATAAAATGGCAATGGGGATTTGCTCCACTGAAATGATCCCTGAATTTCACTAGTTTTCTTCTTTTTTTCTTTGTAGGTCCAAGCTCAGTGAAAAACAAGAAAAAGGGTAAGTTTGAGTTTTAACTTAATTTTCCTTTCTGTGTTTGTCACCCAGCTGTGAGTTCTCTTTGGATAACACAAAGGAGAAACCAGAAGCAGCTTCTAGCACTGGGAAGGGCAGGGATAACACCCACAACACCCTTAAAACTTCCCTTAACACTGAAGGAAGTTAATTATGTTCTATAGAAGTAATCCTGAAGATGGTGTAATTAGAGAATGGAGTCATGAACCAGCATCAGGAGCCACTTGCTGTTTGCCAGCCTTGGCTTTCATCCCGAGCCTGGGGTCCCCTTCACACCCACCAAACCCAACAGACACACTTTGCATCCCACTTTTCCTAACACCTATTGGTGGATTGCTGGGATTTGGGTTATTCAGGAGGCAGCCCCGTGTTTCTCGGATTGCTGATGCCATCCTTGTCTCTGTAGGACTCCTGGGGAACATTTAACACTACCAGGAGCTTGAGTGAGTCCCAGGATCCGAGTTGCTCCATCAGCTTTTCCTCGTAAACGTGCTGCAGTCTCAGTTCCCGGGAAATGCAGTCAGTTACCTGGTTTTGCCCCTTGTAACCATCCAAACGCTTCTGGGAGTGCTTTAAAAGCTCACAGCAGGTTGTAGGTGACAACAGCTGCAATGGCAACTCTCTGCTTGCTACCTGTTGTAGCTAATGTGTATTTAATTAACAGAACAGTTAGTTGTTCAGCAATTCTCTGTGTCCCTCAAGAGCCCTTCCTGCTCCATCCCCACCATCAGCAGCGGGAGCAGCCGAGCTTCCCATGTCTGTCCTGCTGTAATAACATGTCAAATCACTTTAATCCTTGGATGCAAACTCCAGATGCACAGCTGAGAGGTGGAAACAGGCCACAGTTAGAGACTTCATTTGTGCTGACTCTCAGAAGCAGCATAAAATTTTATGTTGGAGGAGTTTGTCCTAACAAAGCTCAGAAACCCTCAACCCACATTAAATCAGCCCAGCTAATAACAAGTGATGGCTGTGGTGTTCAGAGCAATTCCAGAGGGGCAGGGAGATCTCCTAGAGCTGTATTATGTACAGCTGTATAAAATAGTTCAATTTTATGGTATTGTCACATTTAATTCTTTTTAGAGGTACAGCTTATTGTTTGCTGGGCAAGGATTAAGGAGAACTCCCTGGTCCTGCCTGCTCTGCGTTTCAGAGCCTGCCTGGTATGTGAGTACAGACACCAGGAGACTTGGCAGGCTGCGATTTGGGTGCTGGGACCCTCCCTGGAGAGCTGATAGGGAGGCTGGGGTCCCCTCAGACAAACAAATCAAATATCTTTTGCCTTGTGAGTTTAATAAGTGAGATTTGCTAATGCAGAGAAATAGTTGAAATGACTCGGAGGGGGGGAACGCACAGAAAATGTGGGATGTGCAATTGTCTCACTGCTCAAGCAGCAGCTCCCTTAGTAGCAGACCAGACTTCTGAGGCAGATGAGTTAAACCAGCTGTAATTTGTATCCCTCTTGGGAAGGAAAGCCAGGAGTGACAGCAGCAGCATTCCCGGCTCCCTGCGTTCGATCCTCCCTTCGGATGGCCTGGATCGAGGGATGTGAGTGAGAGGAGTTCAGTGTGTTTTAGGGGAAAGAGGTGATGGGTGTGATTCAGGGTGACCAATTCCAAGGCATATCATCAGCCCAAGGAAGGAAATCTCTGGATTAGGGGAAGGCTGGATTGTGGCCAGCTTGGATTGGAAGTCGTGGCTGCTGATCTGGACAGAAATATTGCTGTGGAGATTTGTCCCCTTAAACCTTTCCCCTCCCTTTTTTTGGACACCAGTGTTATTTTACTCACCCCTCCTTACTTTAACTTAGTTTTCTGGATGTTTAAATTACCCCCACAATTGTCCCACGCTGATGTCCATGTGTCCATGTTCCTGGCTAATGGCCACCTAGAGATTTCCACCCCTGTCCTAACTAAAATAGATGGATTTCTCCTTATAGTTTTATCCCATTACAAAGATGGATATTAGTCGAGAAACAAGTACATAAATGTACTTGGAAACTATTCCAATAACCATAATTTCATATCCCAACTGCTGCTGTCATGTAGCAAAGTGTTTAATTCTGTCCTACTGGAGACCTTGTGGCAGCAATTGGAGTGATTTTGCTCCATTTATGCGCTTTGGCATAAAAGCTGTTACAAACTGGCATCTTAATAACTACATCAAAAGAACATAATTTCTGTTGGAGACCTGGAAAATCAGCTGAGGACATGCCAGGCTTTCCCTGCAGACCTGGTTTCAGTCCACTTTGTGTTTGTATGAGTAGTTACTGATGTGGTTGTGCCATTTCTCTTCCTGGGGCCACGTGATGTGTTTGAGGATCATTTTAAGGAAGAAAGTTTTTTTCCATGAGGTTTATAAAATACTGGCACAGGTTTCCCAGAGAAGCTGTGGCTGCCCTATCCCTGGAAGTGTCCAAGGCCAGGTTGGACTGGGCAGGGTGTGGAAATGGATGGTCTTTAAGGTCCCTTCCAACCCAAGCCATCCTGTGATTCCATGATTATAACAATTTCCCAGTGCTTCCATCTTCGTGGTGGGGTTAGTTCTTCCCTTACCCCTCCATACAGAGCCCAACATATTTAAATATTTTGAGGCAATGCTGCAGCTCAGCTCTGAACTGCCCTCTGGAGGAGACCAAGCCGTGGGGATCATCTCCTAATCCTAGTGTGTAACAGGTAGGGAAGATTTCCACTGTTTTCCATCAACAAACGGAAAACTGAGAAACTGTGGAGTGGGTCACCTGGACTTTACCACTCCAGCCTTGGCTGGGTGTGTTGGAGTGTCCATGGGTCACGGGGAGCATCCTGACTGTATCCAGAGAGCATCCCAGAGCCGTAGGGCCGTGACCAGCTCTGGGACATGCTGCCCCTGAGGGCATCCCCTGTCTGCTGCTCCCTGCAGGTCAAAGCCCACCCCACGTGCAGAAGGTAACACCTGACCTTGTGTTTTCCAGGAAAGAAGGCTGGTCCTCCAGGGCCCAACGGTCCCCAAGGGCCGCCAGGTCCTCCCGGGCCGCAGGGTCCCCCCGGCATTCCCGGCATCCCCGGGATTCCCGGCACAACCGTCATGGGACCGCCCGGCCCCCCTGGCCCGCCGGGCCCTCAGGGACCCCCCGGCCTGCAGGGCCCCTCAGGTGAGAGCTCTGTCCCTCCTCTGCTCGGAGCTGGGGACGCCGCCGGCGCGGGAG
The DNA here is from genome assembly GCF_001715985.3 of Manacus vitellinus. Classification (NCBI taxonomy): domain Eukaryota; kingdom Metazoa; phylum Chordata; class Aves; order Passeriformes; family Pipridae; genus Manacus; species Manacus vitellinus. The sequence continues at coordinate 1,207,740 of NW_021939395.1, forward strand.
ATGCCACACGGGAATAAAAGGGCTCCGTGTTCCCCCCTGAGGAGTGTCTGGATGTGATGGGATGGCATCCTGGAGCAGGACTCGGGTGTCCTGGGTCAGGTTGGATGGGGCTTGGAGCAACCTGGTCTAGTGGAAGGTGGCAAGAGGTGGAACGAGATGAGCTTTAAGGTCCCTTCCCACCCAAACCAGTCTGTGATTCCATGATTCTTTGCATCAGGACCTGGAAGGCAGGAACCACAGCAGATTGCCACCCCTACCTTCCCTTCCCTCCTCTACCATCCAGAGAAAAATGGTTTTCTCCAGCAGTTCTTGGTTCCATTTTTCTCCATTTCCCTGTATCTGGATCACATTATTTCTCCACAGAGTCGTGTGGTGATTATTTTGCTAAAATCTATGAATTTAATAACTCCTTAAAATGCAGGTTAGTGGACATTCCCACCAGCAATGTTTGTTATATCTACATGAGCAGTTTAATATTAATAAACACATCTCCAGAGATGTCAGAGCTATTACCCCATAGCCCACATAGCTCAAGGGAAAACTTGGAGACTTCTCAGTTTTTATCTCAGAAATTGTGGAAGTTGTCCCTGCCCACCACAGGGGGTTGGAACTGGATGATCTTTAAGATCCCTTCCAACCCAAACCACTCTGGATTTCTGGGATTCTGTGATCCTTAATTGCCTGAGCAGAGGCAGGAGCAGCAGGAAGCCTCAGCTCCAGTATCCTGCCACAGGCATCTCCTCCTTAATAGGGGTTTGGCTCCCAGAGAAGGGAGATTTCAGCGTGGAGCTGGGATGCAATGAATGACCTGAGCTACTACAGAGGGAAACTTGTCATCTTGGCAGCCAAGAGGCTTTTGGCCACCACAGAGCAGGGAAAGGGTTGTGCAATTTTTCCTTCTAGTGGAAACTGGTTGAATAATGGTTGAATTTTTAATTTTGATGACAGAAATGCAGGATTAAAGTAGGGAAATGTAGGATGAATATTTGTCTTCTTTATGTATTTTTTGTATGTTTTTAATATTTATATTTTGTATATTTTAATGCTGCCTGCACCCCATACTTGTGGTGCTGTCCTCCTCCTGTTAATGGGGGGTTACTGATTACTATGGGGTAAGAGAAGTTTTATTTCTGTGGGGGTTTAAATGGTTATTATGGGGTAAGAGGAGTTTTACTTGTGGGATTCTTCACTCAACCCTCTTCTTCAACAACATGAAATTGCCTTTTGCAGGTGCCACAGACAAGGCCGGCTCCAGAGACATCCAGGTGGGTTGATCTTCCCAGGAAAAAGCCCAGCCTTGGGAGGGGTTTTTGTAAACATTTCCTGGCTACATTTGCTAATGCTGTGTTTGGTGTTTGCAGCCAGCTGTGGTCCACCTTCAAGGCCAAGGCTCAGCAATCCAAGTGAAGAATGGTAAGGATCTCTTGATATTGGTGGTTACTGGAAAGGGCTCATCCTGCACCCGTGACCTCATACCTGGGTCTAATTCCATCCCATAACAGGGCTCCCAGATTTTCCCTGCACCCATGGCCTCGTATCTAGGTCTCAGTGCATCCCATAACACAGCTCCCAGATTTTCCCTGCTGTTATCCCCCAGGACAGTCCAATTCCCCTGCCCAGACTCCATGAGAAGAGTCTCCGTTCCTGTTTCCCCTGAGCTCCTGTTTATCTCCCAGGTTATCCCTATCCTGTATATCCCAGTAATTCTGTCCCACTGAATCTCCCTCCTGACCTCCAGGTACATTTTGCGCCTCCTCCAACCTGCTGTTGTCCCACCAGTGTTCCCCAGCCCCTCAATGGCCAACCTTTCCTCTCCCCATTCCATTTTAATCCCTCAGCGTATCCTTGTCCTGCCTCATCCCCATTATCACGTGTTTCTCCAGTTTCCCAGTAGTTTAAGGCAGGGGAAGGCACAGTGGTGTGAGGACACAAAGGTGCCCAGGCCACCAGCTCTTCCTGGAATCCTTGAGCATCTCCACCCCCACCAGCAGCCTTTAGACCATTATCCCAAGCCCTGCCGAGGCATTTCACATCCACAGGCAGCTCCTTGCTCTCCTCCTCCTCCCTGGATCCCCATCCAAGTTCTCCTCAAGTTCCTGCTCTCTTTGCCAACAGCTGGGGCTCATTCATTCCTGCTGCCTCCCTGCTCTGGCTGGGCTGGAGAGGAGCTGGATGTGTCGTCCCCTTTCTGAGTCCCCTTGTGCAGCTCCCTGGGGAGCACAGACAGCCCTGGGACATGTCCCCTCATCCCAGACTCCCAAGGGTGGGTGCAGCAGGATGGGGCTGCAGGACCCCGTCCATGAATTCCTGCCTGATACATGGGATGAGAAGGGCTGGCCACTGCTGCTGTGGGAGGGCAGCTTCTCCCTCAGCAGCCATGAGAGTGGGAGCTGGACTTTCCCTTGGATAGGGCAGTGTGCTTCCAGCTCCCCAAAACTCAAAGGAAACCGTCCGTTCCCGGGAACAATATGAGGGAAAAGATGCCGTTTGCTTGCATTCAGAAAGCAGTGATCCCTTTATTACTGGGAGTGCTGAGGGTTTACAGAGGGTGTGCTGCTGTCTAAGAGTGGGAATGCCCTGTGAGTGTCCTTCCCTGCTGCTTGGGAACAATCTGGTGCTGTGAGCCAGGAATTCTGTCCAGCTGCAGCCTGGCGGGCTTGGACGGGGGGCTGGGAGTGGAGAGGGAGGAAAAGAGTGGGATCTGATAAACTGAGGCACCTACAGAGGCTGGCTCAGTTCAGGGCTCACAGCAAAGTCTGTCCCCTGGGTCCATCCAGGGAGCAGAGCTGTGCTTGTCTTGTCAGTTATCCCAGTGCCAGGACTGGGTGGTGGATCTATAAATACCTGACCTTTTGGTCCCTTGCACTATTTTGTACTATTCTTTCTTCTTTTTATTTTTTTTTTCTAGGGGGGAGGAGGTAGGAAACAGGGTTGACATGTAGAAATCTTCTGATACCTTTTGAGTCCACGAGTGCACCTACACTACTGTTGCAGTCCAGCTCCAGAATGACTTTTTGGAGCAAATTTCCTGATTATTCCTACTCACCACATTTCAACTTGCAGGGGATGCCCTCCAAAAAGATACCTAATACATCCCACCTATTAATGCACAATGAGTGTGAGGAAGCCAAGCTGGTACAGGAATAATTTTCAAGTATATAAAGTTTGGCAGAAAAGAAACAAAAAACAATGTCCCAACCCAGTTAGGGGTGGGACATGGTGCAATCTCCTACTTTGTTGTTATTTTGGCTTTTAAAAACCTTGGAGACGTAATGACAAAGTGTTTGTTAAGATAATGCTGGTGGCAAAGTCAGGGATGGGGAAGTCAAGGAATGTTTTTGAGGATGAGGAGAATGACCCTAGATGAGGGCAGGGAGAGTAGTCCCCCAGTCATGCTGTTCACTGCAGGAAATGGGTGTCCCCAGCAAGTGGCAGTGTGATCAGAGCTAGAGAGGAGTCCCAGCTATCACACCCTAGTCTTGAATTCTGGGATTGTCCCACTGAGTTCCCTGACTTCGGGCTGTGTGACCCCTGCAGTGTGACTGTATTTTTGTGCTCCTGCGCTTTTCCTCTGACAGGTACTGAGTGACTGCCATTTTCTCATACTGAGATCTTTCAGGTGGAGTCCTCAATGACTGGTCTCGCATCACTATGAACCCCAAGGTGTTTAAGCTGCATGCCCGCAGTGGGGAGCTGGAGGTACTGGTGGACGGCACATACTTCATCTATAGTCAGGTAGAAGTGAGTACGGTCCTAGGCTAACTCCTATACTTGTGTTCCAATGGAAGCCTTGCATGAACCACGAGAGGGCTCCAGACAACTACCAAATGCCAACAGCTTGTGTGTCCTTGTAACCGCTTCAGCGCTGGGGTGTGCTCGGGAGGACGTGGTTTCACACACGTTTTGCCGTGACACCGCCCTCAGGAGATTGGTTATCCCCATCCCACACCCACCAGTGCCCTTTGCTCATCCTCCAGTTCTCTGTGCAGTCACTTGCCAGCCCTCCCAAACCTCCCTGCAGAGAGGACACTGCACTCTGTGCTTTAAAAGAAATGTAGGGCCCAACCCCAGGCAGTCTGGAGTCATTTCGAAGCCACGTCGCTCTCTGCAAACATAGGGCTCTTGGCCCAGGTGGTTTGGCCAAACTCCAGCCCAGGTAACTCCCCCTCTCCCGTGTGGCCTCATCCCACACGATGCCCCAGCAGCGGGATGGCTCCGCTGCCGCCTTGGTTGGTGCCAACGATGGATGTCCCCACCTGCTTCTGCAGAAAGGGCTAAACAAAGAGAGAAACTGCTGTGTTCTGATAGAGTGTGCAGCTAATAAGGCATCATTTCCTCTCCCCATTCAAATCCAAAGCAGGATATGGATTGTCATTTAACACACTGCTCCCAGTGCCCCACAAATGTCCGATGGGAATCGCTGAGCCAGGTGGAGTGTGAGCCGTGGGCTCTCCCCTGCCAGGGCACTCAGGTGAACACCCACCCGTGGGCTGAAAAACTGATTCTGGGGCAGATGTTAGCAAGCCAGGAGGGTTTCTGTGTGGCAACTACAGCTGAGCAAATTCCACCTTCCTCCATGTCTCTAATATCACTCCTGCTCAGTTGGCAGCTCCACTGGGACTTTACCAAGTCAGATAAAGTGGGCTGTGGATGTCAGATGCTCTTCCATGGAACTGGTGATGTGTCTGATTTGGATGGGGACAGGAAAAATAACTCCACACGGGCCAAAGTATAATTGTTATGCAAGTAGCCTAATGCTAATTGCTGCCACAGTGTTTGGCCTCTGAAGCCTTGTCATTTGTGGTCCATCAAGGAAAAAAGGGATCCAGTCTTGTGAAGTTCCCGAGGTCACAGGGTGAGACTAGGAAGAATTAGCAGATTCCTCCAAAGTGGCTGGATTTCCTCTCTCAGGAAGGAGCAGTTCCCTGGGACTGACTTCTCCTTGGGCAGGTCTTCCTCATGCAGTTCTTTGGAATCAGTGTGGGAGAGGGTTAAGTAAGGAACAGTCAAGTCACAGGGACTTGGTTACTAGACCTGGAAGTTAAATCAGTAGGAACACTGTAGGGTGATTTCCTTCCAAGCTGTGGAAGTTGGGAGAGCGCTTTCCCTGGAATAGCTTGTGCCTCTGGAAGCACCTCGAGTCCAGTTACCCAGGAGGCAGCTCCCAGTACACCTTAGGGCAGTTCTGCTGTCACCACTAAAGGAGGCTCATGGGACCGGGAAGCAGGACTGGCCAGGTAAGTGCAAGAGGCCTTCAGTCAAATGTGTCTGTCTGTCTGTGGGATGAGAAGCTGTTTGTAGCACACAGGGTGCTCTGCACAGCTCTGCACTGGGGCCTGTGCAGGTCATTTTCCCTGTAATAAGCAGGATTTGTAGCTCAGCCTTGGACACATGGATTAATGGATTCTTGCATGCTTAGTCTGAAGCGGAATACAAGAGTTTCCTGGTTGGCTTGGGGTTCTTCTGCCTCACACAAGCCAACCTCCTGTGAGCACAGGTGTGCTGGAGCCAAGGAGGGGCTCGTTAGCCAGGGAACACCGAGAGGAATGTGGACTTGCTCCCCGTGCACCAGTCCCCTCCCTAACACCTTTCTTCTCCCTGCTTCACATCAGGTATACTACATAAACTTCACAGATTTTGCCAGCTATGAGGTGGTGGTGGATGAAAAGCCCTTTCTGCAATGCACTCGGAGTATTGAGACCGGCAAGACCAACTTCAATACCTGCTACACGGCCGGGGTCTGCCTCCTTAAGGCCAGGCAGAAGATCGCTGTGAAAATGGTCCATGCTGACATCTCCATCAACATGAGCAAGCACACAACTTTCTTTGGGGCCATACGCCTGGGAGATGCACCAGCATCCTAGAGGAACTTGGCATGGCCAAGGATGCTCACAGAACTGCACAGTGCTGCTGTTCATAAGCGTATCAGTATTTCAGGGGGTTCTGTAATCCGGCCGTAAAGAAAACTGATCCAGAGCTATTTATTCCTATATGTGAATGCAGGAAGCACAATTGTCCTCTGTGACTTGCGTGGAGACTTGGATCAAAAAAAAAAAAAAAGAAAAAAAAAAGCTGGTTGCAAAAGCATTGTGAGGAAGAAAGGCTGTTGTGTCTGCCTTGTCTCAGTATTTCAAGTATTACTGCACTGATACTCTGCTCTGTGATCTTCACACGAGGCTTGTCGGGAGAGCTGTGGGTCTCTGCTTTTATGTTGCACTAGCAAGAGCATCCCAGGCGGTAGCGGGAGCAGACAGACTCCCGTCCCAATTGTCCCAGCCAGGCACTCCTGCTTCTGCACGCTAACCAGAGCAAGGAAGGGGGCTGCTGGTTTCCTGCCTTCCCAGTGGGAACTGGAACGGCCGCGGGTGCGGAGGGAGGTGGGTGAGGCAGGGTCGTGGTGTTTACATTCATCCTCAGGAGCGTGGGCGAGGAAGGCGAGGAAGTGCCTCTTCCCAGAGCTTGGAAGCAAAAGCAGGAAGTGCAAGAGGAAGAGGAATCCTTACTAGAGCAGGCTTAGCAGATAGGAAACTGCCTCCACATTCCAGAAACCACCAAATCCCAAAGAAAACGCCGGTTCCCGGGTCCAGGCCTCTGCTCCTTTCAGTTCCTGCCCTTACCCCAGAGGTAACTTTGCCCTGCCGGGGGCTGCCTTAAAGTACTGCTGCTGTTACAGCACGTTCTGTTTGGTTGGGGGTATTTTGTTTTGGGGGGATTTTTTTTTGGTTTTTGTTTTGTCCTTTTTAATTAATATTTTGCAAACCAGAACACATTTCTACAGGCTTCACTGAGCCGCGTAGAGCAGACACAAGTACTTGTGAGAACACTCGGAGGAAGTTTGTCATGTTTAAGAATAAAATATTCAATCAGGAAATTTTATTTCTTTTTCTGTTTTAATAGCAACTGTCCTGCTTTTAGATGTAGTTTTTAGCCTTTCTCCCCCCACCCCTTTCTTCTTGGCACCCTTCTACCTTAAATAAGTGGTGATGGAGTCTCTAGCAAAGAAAAAAAATAATTGTATTTTAAAATCTGGTCCAGCATGAAGTCACCACTTTTTCTTTTCTCTGAGCCCTGCTGAGTCTAGTCATAACTCGATTTCTGGTGACTAATAGAAGAGCTGGGACACTATTGTTTCTTTTGGCTTCTTGAGCAACTCTCTCCCGTTTCCTCCCCTCAGCTGGGGAGACCTAAAGCCATAAGATGTGCTGGAGCTGAGGAGAGGCCGAAGCGCAAATTGCTCTGTTGTGTCAGCCCTTGGCTCGCACTCCTCTGGGTTGGGGTTTTGTTTCCCTGCATTTCTTTTCAGAGCCTGTTTTTGCTTTCAAGAGGGGAGTGAAGTGGCAGCCTGTTGTAGCAAATGAGACAAGTCCCAAACTGGCTTCTTCAGCCTGGACAAGGAAAGGTTTTGGGGAGACCTCAGAGCCCCCTCCAGTGCCTAAAGGGGCTCCGAGAGAGCTGGAGAGGGACTCTGGACAAGG
>NW_021939395.1:1215477-1229109 GCF_001715985.3 Manacus vitellinus
AACCTGGGCTGGTGGAAGGTGTCCCTGCCCTTGGCAGGGGGTGGAATGAGTTGATCTTTAAGGTCCCTCCCAACTCAGCCATCCCGTGATTCCGTGATTTCAGTGATGGCTCCACCTCCATGCAGAGGTGGCTCAGCCCTGGTCACCTGCAGGGACGTGTGTCCGGGACATGTCCCAGCACTGCTGTGGCCACGGGAGTGTCCGCCCTGCCTGAAGCATTCCTGGCTCCATCACTTTTCCGTAGTGTGTGATCTCCCTTGCCAAGTGTTGCAGTTATTGGGAGATAAATATTCCTCGGGGGCTCCGGCGTTGGCCGCGGCCTCGCTATTCACAGGGGCCCTGCAGTTTGTAAAACAACTGCGTGACAAATGGGCTGCTCTTGCTTTTTAGTGGGTTGTCCTCCCTTCAGCCTCAACATGTAGGACTGGCAAGAGCCTTGAGGGCTCTTCTCTGGGCTTTGTGGTTTATTTCCTTTAAAATGGATTAAGAAGGACATGTTCCCCTGACAAGAATGAAGGGGGACAACTGTATGTAGTGAGAATAAGCAAATCATTAACAAAATTGCTTTAGAACAGGCCTGAGCAGCAAGGCTGGGGGCAGGCATAAATACCAGGGGCTTTGGGAAAGCTGTGGATGGAGTTTGCATTCTTTGTTCCCCACTGGCAGGATCTGAGATGTGCTCCATGGCTGCTGGCAGGGGGAGGCAGAGGGAGAATCCCTTCTCTCCATAAAAGCCCCGCGCCACTGTCCCCTCTCTGGTGTGTGCCTGGGATGCAGGAGGAGAGCAGGAGGGAGTGATTCCTGCATGGAATGTGTTAACAGGCTTTTTCTCATGCTCACTACATCGAAGTGTGAGCTCAGTGTAGCCGAGTTGGAGAGCAGAGAACTGCTGACTGCAGGTGGCCTTGGCAAGTAAAGCTCCTTCCTGCTCTCGGTGTTCCCGGAGAGATGTCCTTCACTGGCCACACCAGGAGTTTCCATGGAAGGTCTGTACAGCCACAGCAGAGTGTTGGCTGTGCTTGTGTGACGGGACAGGAAAGATGAAGCATCTCCATCCTTTGGGGGTGTGAGAGGCGCCGTCCCCTCGCTGGGCTCAGAGCTGCTCAGGATTCACCTTCCTGCTCTCGGCATCAGGGGAATGCACGGAAAGAAGCCCGGATCCCATGGACTTGGATAACCAGGTACCTTCCTGCCTCTGAAATGCCCAGGTTGGGAGCATCTGTCACCCACGGCTGTGATGTGGGCCAGGGGATTTATCCTCTCTTCCTCCACACCCATGTCCTGCTGCTCAATCCTCACATCCTTTGGAGACCTGTCCTGTGAAAGCCTCAGGGGGAACAGACCCCTCTGGAGCCCTGGGAGCCAGCGTGGAGGGCAGGAAGGACAAGAAGCATAGGATACCCTGGGGTTTCAGGAGCAGGTCTCTCCCTGTTTGTTCTGTGAGGTTCATTTTGCCTTTATCACAATCCCAGAAAAGCCCCTCAGTGTTTGCCGGTGCCTCAGCTGGCTCTCGTCCACACCCAGTGCTCCTGCAAAGGGAGTTCACAGCCCTGGGATGCGAGTGCCCAGGGATTCTCCGCAGAATTGGGGACTTTTCAGCTGGTGCCATGGGCCGTGCAGACCCATGTCCAGCAACTGGGGGTGCAGGAGGAGCAGCCGGGCTTCCCCGGGCAGTGCTGGGGCCGGGTGCACCAGGGCTGGAGCAGTGGCCAGTTCCTCTTTTGGGGCTCCACATTCACTGCTGGTGGGAGAGGAGATGAGGGCCGAGGGTTCATCCAGAGGTCGGTGTTTCCCTGGCAGGGTCTCACATCTGCACAGATGTGCTGTGTGCTCACAGCTGCCTCGGCCCAGGACACCAGCCCTGGCCTTGGGGGGCTGTCACCCCGTCCTGCCTGCTGGGGACCTTGGTCCTGCTCGAGGCTCAGCCACATCCTAACATGACAAAGCTCGGAGGGTGAGGGGCAGCCACAGCAGAAGCCAGGATGCTGCTTCTTCCAGATATGTACGCTTAGTTACATAAACATATTATCTGTGTTTATTTATTTATGTGGTTTATGTCTATATAATAGTTTTTTTCCTGCCAGACACCTCTAGGACTAGAGCACGAGCTCCACAGCTGAAACTCCACATCCCTGGGTAACCCCTCGACAGCCTGGAGCTGCTCCTTCAGATGGAATTGGCCACACTGGGCCAAAAACCCCAAAACTGTGCATTTTGGAGAACACCCTGTGAAGCACAAGGAGTACATCCCCGGGGAGTGTATCAGCACTAGGTGGCACAGGGACACAGACATGCCACCATAAAAAAGTCCCTGTGTGTGGGGTGCAGCTCTGGGTGCCCAGATCCCACCTGGAGCTGCCACAGGGACAGTTCCCGTCTGGTTCCTGCCCTCGGTGAGGAGGGGACCCGGCAGCCGTCCTGGTGGGGACATGAGGAGCACTGGCAGCACAGCAGACTCTGGGGAGGAAGAGGAGGATGAGGGGGATGCCAGCTCTGCTGAACCCCAGGGAGCCGTTGTCTCCCGAGGAGGGGCAGGTGCAGCAGGAGAGTGGGCTGGGCTGTGGCGGCAGGGGAAGGGAATTTCTCGGTGTGACGGTCTCACCTGCGGCCCGGGGCTGCCGGGAATCCCACGGTGATGCCCGATGGCCACAGCCGGGAGCTCAGTCCCTGGCTCAGGATGGCCACGGAGCCCTCGCTGGCTGCTCCCGGTGCCCTCGGCACCAGCTGCCCGACAGGAGCTGGCACAGGGCACAGCCTGTCCCTGGCACAGGGAAGCTGCTCGGGGGAACTCCCCCAAACCCGCTCGGCTCTCCCAAGTGCCACTTCTGCCTCCTGGCGTTTGATGTCACACTGGTCACCCCGATCACCTGAGCACCCTCCTCCCATCCCGCCGTTTCTCTTTCCCTTCCCTCCAGTGCTTTCTGCACTGTTTTTCCCCCTCTTCAGGCTTATGTGTTTCTTTTCCCACTTCCGTAGCTACGAACACCCACATGCCTTATCTCCTTCCCCCATCCCATCCTGAAGCCTATTTATACAGAGCCTGGCTCCTGCCCAGCTTGCCGGAGAGCGCCGGAGGAGCGGGACGGGGCTGGCAGCGCCCGCAGCCCAACATGCTCTTGGCTGAAAGGGGATGTTTGCTGCTCTGGCTGCTCCCATCCATCCTCAGAGCCTGGTCTAGCACGGATTCGAGGCCCAGGTCCATGCCCTGCCAGCAGGTAAGGCTGTTTTCCCAGGAGCACCTGGGCTGGTATGGCTCCAGCAGCATCGCTGGGGCTGTGAGCATCCCTCTGGCTCTCCTCCCCATGGCTCTCACCTCCCTCCATCTCTTTAACCTTCCCAGCCTCTCCTCTTTTCCTATCTGTGAACCAGTCTCCTGCGAGGTGATCCCAGCATCCAGCTGTTACCATGTCCCTGCCGTGCCCAAGATGCTCAAAGGCAGGATGGAGCACAGGGATTCCAACAGCTGCCATCAATGTTAGAAAGGCATCTGGGAGCCTGGATGGGGAACAGCTGGTTTCTGTCCCCCCCAGAGAGAAATCAGCTGCTCGCCATCCAGGCTTCCAATTCCAGAGGAAACCAGTTTGGAGCGAGAGCGAAGGTAGAGCCCACCACAGCACTTTTCCTCTGCCTAAACAGGGATGCTCTGAACCAATTGGGCATGGGAAGAGGGAACAGTCTCATTTCCACTTGCTCATTCCCATCTTGGACAGCAGCTGGCTTGGCTGGAGCTGTGGTTTGTAGCCCCCCCTCGTGCTCACAGCTCTCCTGTCTTTCCACAGAGCCCCACAAAGGTGTCCTGCAAAGGAGTCGGCCTGCAGAAGTTTCCCAAGGAGCTTGGCCAAGGAATTAAGCACCTTGAACTCTCCAACAACTTCATCCGAAACCTGTCAGACAGCTACATTCCAGGATTTGGGCAGCTGGAGTACCTGGATATGTGCTTCAACCAGCTGGAAGCCGTGTCAGCCACCACCCTGGCTCAGCTGCCCCAGCTGCGCTCGCTCCTCCTGGGATCAAACCACCTAGACCGGAATTTCTTGGCTAATGGGGAAGCCTTCCATCTGCTCAGGAATATAGAGGTCCTGGACCTGTCAGGGAATAACCTGGAGAGCCACATGGCAGGCTGGTACATCAGCAACCTCACCAGCCTCAGGGTGCTGGATCTCTCCAGGAACAAAATGACCAAGCTGCTGGCAGGGACCTTCCGGAGCACTCCAGGGCTGCGAGAGCTCGATCTCAGCAACAACTACATCATGGAAATCCAGGAGGGAGCTTTTGAGCCTCTGCAAGAGCTGGAGGTGGTAAACTTGGCTTTGAACTCCATCCAGTGTATCTCTGGCTTCAGCCTCACACAGCTGCGAGTTTTAAACCTCAGCCACAACGCCCTGGAGCTCTTCACCTCCGAGGAGGGAGTGGAGCCCTACCTGCTCCAAGTGCTTGACTTGAGCCATAACAGACTCCTCTATTTCCCAGAGCTCCCCAAAGTCAATGATCTCACACACTTAAACCTCTCCAACAACCTTATTGCTTCCCTGCTCCCAGGCTCACACCGGCTGGAGGACTTTGTCCTGCCCTACAAGGAGATGGGGCGGTTCAACAGGACCGTGCATCCCGCGGCCGCTCTGACACACGTGGCTGACTTGGACCTCAGCAATAACCGCCTGGAGCTGTTCCCATTTACCTTCTTCCACAGCCTGGGCTCCCTGCACAGCCTCAGCCTGGCTATGAACTGTCTCCAGGAGGTGGCCAGGGAGTCTCTCACCAATGGCACAGAGTCTGCTGATCCCTCTCCTGCTCCAGCAGAGCACACTGAGCTCTCTGTGCGCTCCCTGGACCTCCACAGCAATGCCCTCCGAGTGCTGCCACGCTGGTTCTTCAATTCTCTGCCTCAGCTGGAAACCATGGACCTGGGCTCCAACCACCTCCAGCCTTGCGAGGGCCAGGGAAGTGACCAGGGAGGGGATTTGGGAGGGAGGTCTCACGTTCCAGCCCCTGGAGACACCTGCACCCCCTTCTACAACGTGCCTCGCTTGAAGCACCTCAGCCTTCGCGAGAACAACATCACCAGGCTGCACCCCCACGCCTTCAACAGGACCCCGCTGCTCTCCCTGGACCTGTCGGGGAACAGGGACTTGTCTGTGCCCACGGGAGCCCTGGGGGGGCTGGAGCTCTCCCTGCAGGAACTCTCTCTGAGGGGCAACCAGATGGACGAGAGCCGGGCAGCGCTGCCCTGCCTGGGCACGCTCCGAGTCCTGGACCTCGCCGGGAACCGTCTGAGCGCTTTGCCTGCAGGTCTGTCCTGCTCCCCACTGGAAAGCCTGGACGTTCGGAATAACAGCCTGAAGACATTGGGAAAACTCGTGAGCCGGTCCCACAGGCTGAGGGAGGTGTCCCTGGCCGGGAACCCCTTCAGCTGCTGCTCTCTGGGCTGGCTGGACTCGCTGCATGCGGCCGGCGTGGCCGTGCAGGACCTGGGCGATGCCCGGTGCTCCTTCCAGGACCGTGGCTGGAACGTCTCAGCTGGGATCACCAGCTCTCCCCAGTGGCTCTGTCCCCAGCCCAAGGGCACTGGCTCGCTGGCTCTGCTCGTGGTCCTGGTGGGCCTCTCCCTCCTCAGTGCCGGGGCTTTCTGCCTCCTGAGGAGAGGCCAGAAGGCTCCGGGCTGTGCGGGACTCCGGAGCAACAGGGTGGGGGTCTCCCCGCCCCACCCCAGAGGAGAGGGGCCAGCCCAGGAGAGGCCACCAGACATGGTCACCAAAGTGTAGCCTTGAACTGTAGCAATCAGTCAGAACTCTAATTATTATTAATAATATTAATATTAATCATATTATTGTGGTCTCCTCACTGGTTCCTGCAGGATCCCTTTAAATCAATCACGCTCTGCTGTGGGATGGGAATTGTCTCCATTGGGGCCACCTGGGTGATTCCCAGCTTTCCCAGAAGTCCCTGTCTGCCTTTCAAGAAGGTTTAATAGCTCTGCTAAATACCTGCTGTTGCTCCTGAAGCATTCCTCAGTCTGGTGAGGGGCAGGAAATGGGAATGGTGCTTGGTGATGGCTCTGAGGGTGGGTCACAGTGCTGAGGTGGGGAGGGGGTTTCTGTGGGACCCTGCTCGTCCTTCTGCTGCCTTTCCCTGCCAAGCTTTCATCTGAATGGTGCTGTGGAGCTGGCAGGGCTTACAGTGCTCCCAGGCACTGCTGTGGGTGTCTCCTCACCCACTGAGATTGTGGGAATGAGAAGTGGGAGTCTGTGCTGTCACCAGCCCCTCAGGTGGGTGCAGGACATCCCACCCTCGGCGCCTGGACCCCCGAGGTGACGGTGGCAGGGACAGCTGGTCCTATCCTGGGTCTCTTCTTTGCTTCTCCCCAGAAGTGTCCCCTGTCCTGGGGTGGCACCTGGGCTCTCTGGGGCAGGGTCCTGCCTTCCCATGTGCCCAGGAAGCCCATGGCAGCAGGTAGGTGAGCTCAGTGTGTCCCTCACATCGTGCCAGCCTCCTTCCCCAGCCCAGCACTGGGTGACGTTACAGGGACACTTTGGGGCCACCTGCCCATAGCCCAGAATGCTGCTGTTCCTAGTGTAGTTTTTGTGCCCTCTGTTCCTCACTTAACCCCTCCCAGGCTGTGCTTCCCTCACATGTCACCAGGAAACATCCTGCCCTTTGTGCTGCTGCTAAGCTCTCAGAGGGCTGGAGCCTTGGTGCCACCCAGAGCCGGGTGACCGAGGGGACAGTGGGGAGCAGCAGGGACACCACGTGCCACGGGGTGCTCAGGGACACCCTGCACTGCCGGGCACTCGGTGCCAGGCACTGCCCTGAGCTCCTGAGTGCTCCCGGGCCGTGTTTATCCAGCGCTGCTGACGCAGGATGTGTCGTGTCCCCGGGAGCAGCAGCAGCGGGGGGAGGATGATGGCCTGTTGGGGGGTGGTGGCACTTGGGGACAGCGGCTGCTGATGCCTGGAGTTTCCTTCAGGAATTAAAGCATCTGCTAAAAAATGTCCTGAAAACAGGAGGAAGGCTTGTGGTACTGGTTTTAACCCACAGGGAAGGCTCCCAAAGGCACAAAGCTGGGCTCGATGATCTCAAAGGACTTTTCCAACCTTAAGGGTTCTGTAAAGCTCAGGGAAAGGGGGAGAAGAGGGATGGTGGCCTGGCAGTGGGACAGGGAGGCTGCCTGAGCCTGGGGAGGGGAAGTTAAGCTTAAAACAGATAAGAAAGCCTGAAGAACCTCCAAGGCCAAGGAAGGGCTGTGAAGGTATGGAAAATGAGCCAGGGAAATGGTGTGCTGGGTTCTTACATTTATTGATGTCTGTCTGCCTTCCCAATTCGCAGGAAAACAGGATTCCAGGTTGTGTCTCGTGGATTTGACAAGAACTGAATCCACGTCAGTGCCAAGGGCAATGTCCCCTTCTCCCAGTCACAGGAAAAGCTTGGCCAGGAGCAGGGCACAGGGTGAGCACCCAGGGCCTGTGCTGGCACAGGGGACAACGAGGTGGGACCGAACCACATTCACAGCAGGAACCAGCACAAGGCCAAGAGAAACCCGGGGTATGTCCTGTGCCTGCACTGCCCCTCATCTAGAGCTTCCCAGGCTTTAGGGGAAATGGTTTCCCTATCCCAGGCGTGTCTTGGCATCTCAAGCTTTTTTTTCATCCAAAAGGAGGATAAAAGGTCTGTGGAATATTGAAATTGGAACAAATAAAGTGAGGATGCCAAAAATGTTGCATTTGAGTCAGGCTGGGAGGCAGCAGGAGTGTAAATTTTGGTCTGACAAAAAAAAGCAGCGGTGGGTGAAATGTTGTGACCATTGACAAATTTTCTAGAGAACTCGTTGAGAAATCCAGCAAAACTCATTCTTTCCAGTGGAAAGCCTTCACATTTCTCTGGATCTGCATTTTCATAGAATAATAGATTTTTATCAAAAATTTCCAAAAACCATTCCTCTAACCCAGGAGGAAATTATCTTCCCTGCAACTCAATTATAGCACCTTTTTAGTCCCTTTTTCCTTTTTTTCCCTCTTTTTTTTCTCTTTCTCTCTATGGGGATGAACCAGAGCCTCACCTACTTCCAGAGCTGAGGAATATCCTGGGAGCTGATGGCAGATCTCACCCCTCAAGCCACCACAGCCCAGCAGAGTGGGGAGAATGCTCCTCACCCTCTGCATTAAGCAGAGCTGAAATGAACCTGAATCTCACCAATGCTGATGAGATAATGAAGATCACGTGCTTTAGGCTGTTGTTTCACCCAGCTGAAGGTATGTCCCCCTCCAGAAACACTGCTGGAGGTACCATTTCTTTTATTTTTTCCTGATACTGCTGCAACACCCATTCCCAAATAGGATTGATCTCATCAATCCCCGTCCTCGTGCTCCCCGTGCTGGGCTGCCTTGGACGTGCTCCTAGGGAATGTGGTGCTTATTCTACAGCTTTGGGATGGGACAGGAGGCTGGTGGCACCTCCAGGACACCAGCCCATGCATCCCTCCCATGCCTAGGGCTGTGCTGCCACTGCTTCCCGTTATCCCTCTCTGCCACAGCAGCTCTGACTCAACACAACTCCCCTGGCAGCCCTTCCCAGCCCGGAGGGTGGGGTCGGGCGTGTTGTTCATGACACTTTCCTCCTCTCTGGGGGGGCTCTGGCCAGGCTGGGACCTCCCGATGGGGAGCGTGTCCCCCCGTGCCCCCCTGCCTTGCACAGCCCTGTGCTGCCCCTGGGGCGTCACTTCCCCGGGCTGGGGGGGATGCAGATGTTGCCACATGTTGTGCAGCTGGATCCTGGATCCCCCAGCCCAGCTGTGCCTGCAGAGCCTGCCCTGGGCTGCTGCTCCGGGACACTGCCCTGGCAGCTCTGTCACAGCAGCACAAGGAGTGTCACCGGGTGTGATTCTCCTTCCAGCAGGAGCAGCCCCTCAGTCCCTGCTCCCAGTTTGGGGGCACTGGATGGCTGTGGGGACAGGTCACGCTGGGAAGTGACTCTGGAGGGGATAAACTGGCAGGAGTGAGTCCCTGCCACCCCCAGCCCGTTCTCAGCACCCATCCTGTGCTCCTGACTCCAGCACTGCCTCGGAAAGAGGAAGGAGATGGTTTTGCTGAAGGACAGCAGAGTTCCACAGCAGGGTGGGCACTAGCACCCAGGGTGACCCTCACTGTCCCCAGCCTCAGGAGGGGACAGGAGGCTCACGGTGCCCACCAGCAGCTGGGATCTCATCCCCAACCTCTGGGACGTGGCAGGAGCTGGCTGGGGAGCAGGACCTGCCTCTCTCCAGGACGTCAGTGCCACATGACTGCGGTGCCACTGCGTCACTGCCACAGCCCCGGGCAGAAGGATGTGGCTCCTCGTGTGGTCAGGCGGTAGGTGAGCGTGGGGTGGGGAGCACTGAGGTCACCAGGGGCCTGAGGGGACACTGACGGCAGGGGAACCCCTGGGAGGTCCCCTCCCAAGGTGCCCCTCATGAGCCTGGGAGCCACAAGCCCTGGGAGCAGGGACGGTGAGTGGGGAGGGGTCCCCATGTGCTCACATGGGTCACAAACCATTCAGGGGTGTTTGCTTTGGCCCCTGCCCGAGAGCCAGTGGTGAGGGACATCTTTGGCCAATCCAGGACAACTGGCTGATTTCCTCCATCCCAGGAGCCAGCTCTGTGTGCAGACAAGCCCTGACCCAGCACCAGGTGTGCTACTTCCCCCTGGCAGTGTCCCCAGGATGGCCAACACCAGGCAGGTGGAGAACGACATTTCCCAGTGTTTCTCCCTGCTCAGCACCCACCGAGGGAGCCCCAGCTGGGGGCCGAGGAAGGGAAGCATTTCCTGGGCTGGGAATCCCCTCCTGCCTCCCTCCTTCCCCAGAGTCTGCCCTGGAAGGGGAAGGAAGGGGTATTTTTAGCACTTGCCCTACACTTGTTTCAAGGTCTGAGCTAAGAAGAGGAATTGACATTCGAATAAAGGTTGGTTTGGCTTTAAAAGGAAGGGTTTAGTTTTTTCCTGCAACTCAGTCCTTGCAAAACTTTTCTGTGAAGAGGGATTGGTAAAAGTACCTCTCGTAGGAGGCAGCCCTGGGCAGGGCACTGGTGTCACAGCTCCCTGTGCTGGCACTGCTTCCAGTGCCCTTGCCTTCCACATTCCAAAGGGAGGGATGGGGTGGGACTAATCCTCCCTATCCCAATGCTGATCATGGCTCCTATCACCTGCAAAGTGAGTCCCTCCTGCCAGCCCATCCTCCCATGGTTCCTCTCTGCATTCCTGCTCTCCAGCAGCTTTTCCTGACCACTGCTCCCAGCTTCCGAACCCCCTGGGGACCCACGTGCCTTCCCAGCTGCCATCCAGCACCAGTATTGTCCTGGCAACCCACTGGAGATGCTCCAGGTCCCAGAACAAGACACCACCCACACCTTGAGGAGGAGTTTAACTGAATGGCACAAGGTCAGTGGGGGGAAAGCACCTTGTTGACCCCAGGAGCCGGTGGGAGCAGGTTCTCCAGGACCCGAGGGCAGGTGGTGGCCCTTAAGAGCCAAACCAGCGGCCAGAAGGTGGCAATATCCCCCCTTTGTTCTGGCCCTGACAGCAAAAGGTCCCTCCTTGTGCAGGGGATGGGGCCGGTTTGGTTGGGAATCTCTCAGAATCATGGAGTGGTTTGGGTTGGAAGGGCCATTAAAGCCCATCTCCTAGACATTCCCAAAACACAGCATTGCCTGTGCTTGGCAATTCCTGCCTGGCATGTGCTGGATGAACCTCTGCCTTCCCTCTGCCCACTGAGCATGTGATGCCCAAAAAACCACCCAGGCACCTCCCAGCAGTGACAAGAGCAGCTTTTCCTGGTCAGAAAATTCCTGATCCCTCCAGAAGCTGCTCAGATTTCCCCTCAATGTTCCCCTCGGGGCCTGAGGCTGAAAAGGGAACTTGGGGGGATCTGATTTCATAACACCAAAATCCTCAGGGCTGGAGCGAGAGGGGCACAGTGTGGTCACTGTGTCTGTGTGTCAAGGGAAGAGAAGGATCTGCAAAAGCCATGACTGGGAAGGTGAGGTGCGACAGGAATTCCAGGGACTTCCAGAGCACCTGAGGACCGGCAGAGGAACTGACCTAAGAAGCTGTGGGAGGTCAGTCTGACCTTGGTCTCTCATCAAAGACTAGGAATAATTCCGTGGGGAAGAACCCAACCTCACCCCGGGCCCTGAGGGGTCTGGCAGCACCATGCCCTGGTCACACAGCGCTTGGTCCCACAGTGGGTGCAGCTTCCTGGGGCTCCTCTGCCTCCTCCTTGTGGTCCTGTGATGGGTGTGAGCAAAACTCACCATGTCAGGGGGTTCACAGGGGTGGTTTCTCATTGCAGAGCCCTTGGAGAAGCGGATCAGGTTCATCTCTGCCACCTGGGATCGGAGCCAGTCCGTGACCTTACACAGCAGCACCAGCCCTCAGGTACCACTGGAGTAAAACAAAGAGCAGCTCTCTCAAGCAGCAGGGATGGTGGAGGGGACTTTGGGCTGAGGAGGGAGCAGCTGAGTTAGCCTGAAAATCCAAAAACTCACAGAAAACCAAGAAAATTGCTGCCTGCCCCCCAGTGCTGTTGGGTTTCAGCCCTAAGGGGTGCACTGACTGTCCCAGAGCTCAGGATCCGTGTGGGCAGCAGGTAAAAGCACCTTCCAGTGAGAGGGGAAGTTGCCCAGCCAGCGAGAAAGTGAAAGCCTAAAGAATAGCCTTCAGCCTTTGACTGTTTCCAAAACCTGGTGTCAGCTGAGCTGGTGTCTCAAATGTCACTTCCCACTGTGGGAGAAAAACAGCCTACCTGGTTCCTCAAGGTCTTCACAGCACCAGGCAGCACTTTTGGTTCTGTACTTATGGAAGGGAGAGATTCAGAGAATCCACCTTGTGACAGGCATGTGCCACCCATGGGGATGTCACTCTGGAGCAGCTCCTGCCCAGGCAGGCACCGTTTCCTGGCTCCATCATTTCTGCCAGCCTTAATCTGAATATCTGAATGTGTTTTTTAAGCTTTTTGTAAAGAAAATAAGGGAGGGGGCAAAGACAGAAATCAGCCTTTGCCTACCTGAAAGGAGGTTGGAGCATAGTGGGGGTCGGGCTCTTCTCCCAGTGACAGGATGGGAGGAACAGCCTCGAGTTGTGCCAGGGGAGGTTTAGTTGGGTATTGGGAAAAATTCCTCATGGGAAGGGTTGCACAGGCTGCCCAGGGCAGTAACATCCCTAGAGGGATTTCAAAGCCCTGTGGATGAGGCACTTGGGGACATGGGTCAGTGGTGGCCTTGGCAGTGCTGGGGGAACATCCTGCAGCCTCTCAGCCTTAACCCCCTCCCGGGTGCTGTTTCGGGGATGATCGCTGCCAAAAACAGCTGGACCCCCCTCCACCCCCCTCCTTGTCCCTGTCCTGCTGTGAATGGCACCGAAACTGCCTTTGTTCCCCTCCCCGGGCGGGGGCAGGACCTGCCGCTGGCTGCTATAAAAGGGGCGGGGGTGCCGAGCAGCCCCAGCCCCGCTCCCGGTCCCCGTCCCAGTCCCATCCCCAGTCCGGTCCCAATTCCTGGCCATGGGCCACCCCAGTGCCACCGTGCTGCTGTGCCAGCTGGGTCTCTCCACAGCCATCCAGTGGCTGTGAGTCGGGATTCCCCCCTTCCCAATGCGCCTCCTTGGGGGCTCCCCCTGCGTTCCGTGGTCCCCCGCCCCACTGACCCCCTCCTGTCCCCACAGCGGGCTGACGGAGAGCGGCAGCGGCGTGTCCTGGAACGAGAGCCAGCACTGCCGGCTGCTGGTGCCGGAGCAGCTCCAGCTGTGCCGCCGGAACCTGGAGGTGATGCCCAGCATCGTGCGGGCCGCCCGCCACACGCAGGCCCTGTGCCAGCAGAGCTTTGCAGACATGAGGTGGAACTGCTCCTCCATCCAGCGAGCCCCCAGGTTTGGCCCTGACCTGCTGAAAGGTAAAGGATGCTCCTCCAGCCGTGTCCATGCTCCCCACGGAGCATCCCGGGATGGCAGCACCTTGGTGCTGCTCCAGCTCAGCTCTGCCTTGGGTATCCATCGTGGAGTGAATTTGCTGCCTTTACAGGGTGTTAATCCTGTGCAATTCCGTCTGTGGGAGGTGACAGACAGTAGCTTCCATTTCAAACGTCTCCATAAAAAAGGGGGAGAGGTGGGAAGACAGGCTGTGTATGGACACTGTAACACAGTGTGGGGGGCACAGGTTGAAAACACGCTGCACGGAAAATGAGAGCCTTGGGTTCATCCTGCTGCAAGATTTTTAGGAAACACATTTATTTGCATTGTGAGGTCTTTGGGAGGAGTGTCTGGCTGGGCAGGGAGGAAGGACATCTCCCCCTCTTCTTCCCAGGGACCCGGGAAGCCGCCTTTGTGTACGCCCTGGCTGCTGCCACCATTGCCCACGGCATCGCCCGGGCCTGCGCCTCGGGAGAGCTCCCGCTCTGCTCCTGCGGCCCCGGCCCCCCCGGGGACCCCGGCCCGGGGGGCAGGTGGGGGGGCTGCGGGGACAACCTCAGCTACGGCCTCCAGCTCGGGGCCGCCTTCGCCGACAGCTCCTCCAGGTCCGGCAAGTTGGGGACACACGGGAGGAAAGCCATGAACCTGCACAACAGCGCCGTGGGCAGGACGGTGGGTGTGGGATCAGTGGGGTGCTGCGGTC
>NW_021939395.1:1229289-1236204 GCF_001715985.3 Manacus vitellinus
GGTGCTGCAGTCCACGATGGTGGGTATAGAGCCCACCAGGACTGCACAGTGGGTCACATAGTGGGTATGGAGCCCACTGGGACTCTGCAGTCCAGGATGGTGGGTATGGAACCCCCCAGGAATGCTGGAGCCCAGACTGGTGGGTATGGATGCCCCAGGACTGCTGCAGCCCAGCACACCTTGGAGCAGCCCAGAGCAGGGGCAGAGGTGCTCAGTTTAGGGTGTCAGATTCCAGCCAGGCTGTTGGGATGTTGTCTGAACATCGAGAGGCAACTAAATGGTTAAAAAGTGTCTTTGCAGACAGCCCCCACTGCTGCTCCCCCAGACATCCTGCACCCCTTCCACAACCAGCACAAGACATCTCCCACTTCACATCAGTACTCCCAGTGCTTCTTTCCACCCTCCTCACTGGAAGCAGAAGCTCCCCAGCCCATCTGGGTTTTGTGCTTTCATGCCCTCCTGTTCCCCAGCCCCAGTGCCAGCTCCCACAGGTAGTTCCTTAAGGATCAGGTTCTTAGCAGAAGGGATTAAAGGAGGGCTGAGCCCTGACTGCCCTGTTATATTAATTTAAATGTGGCAATGAGTGGAGCTCTTTCATCTCTTTAAACTTGCCATGGATGCCCTTGCAAGTCAATCCACAGGGCAGGTACCAGGAGAAAGCAAACTTCCCTGTTTTCCTGTCCCTGCAGGTGCTGAGTGACTCCCTGGATACCAAGTGTAAATGCCACGGTGTTTCGGGCTCCTGTTCAGTGAAGACCTGCTGGAAGGGACTGTCAAGCCTGGATGAAATTGCCTCTAACCTCAAGTCCAAGTACCTGGCAGCCATCAAGGTGTCCCACCGGCTCGTAGGGCCCAGGAAGCAGCTGATAGCCAAGGATATGGATGCCAGGCCAGTGACAGAGACAGATCTGGTTTATCTCATCAACTCTCCTGACTACTGCACCCCAAATCTCCAGCTGGGGTCTCTGGGGACACAGGACAGGTAATATGCTCTAATTTCATGACTGTCTGTACTGTTGGGTTTGACAGCAGGTCCTGGGAAGTGGTGTGGGTGGGCTGAGCACAGGTTGCCCAGAGAAGCTGTGGCTGCCCCATCCCTGGAAGTGTCCAGGGCCAGGTTAGATGGGACTTGGAGCAACTTGGGCTGGTGGGAGGTGTCCCTGTCCATGGCAGGGGGTGGGACTGGATGGGCTTTAAGGTCCCTCTCAACCCGAACCATTCCATGGCTCTGTGGTCCTGCTGTGGCCAGGACCAGCCCGGGTGGGCAGGTCCCCCAGCTCAGCACCCTCCTCTCCACAGGCAGTGCAACAAGAGCTCGGTGGGCAGTGCCAGCTGTGCCCTGCTGTGCTGTGGCCGTGGGTACAACACGTACACGGAGGAGGTGGAGGAGCGGTGCCACTGCCGCTACCGCTGGTGCTGCTCCGTCGTGTGCAGGAGCTGCCGGCGCAGGGTGGAGAGACACGTGTGCAAATAACAGCCCAGGGCTCTGCTGGTGCCCTCCAGGAACAGCTGGAGACCAGACACCCATCCCAGGGGGTGCTCCGAGCGAGGAGGGGGCTGTGCAGGAAGCCTGGCCTCACATTGCCGTGGAAAACCTCACCCTGAGAGATTCCGGGAAGCCTCCGGTCCCTTCCAACCCGAACCTGAGGGCAGGACAAAGGGCTGCCCTCCTGCAGCTGGGCAGTGTCCAGCCCTGCCTCCAGCTGGGACCAGCCATTGATCACTCCACAGGAACAGCCCAGTTCCTGTGTGAATGGGGACCCTGGGCTGCCATTGTCCCTTTGCAGGAGGTTCTGACAGCCAGGAGTGATGGATGGGAAGGGGGCAGAGTTATCCATTGGGAGAAGGCTGGAGGGACAGAAAGCTGCTTTGGGTCAGGGGATCATGGGCAGCTCCTCTGGGGACAATTCTGCCATGGGCTCACCCAACACCACTGGATGTTCTTCCTCTGGAGCAAACACTGGTCCAGGGCCACTTGCAGCATCAGAATAAAGACCAGGCTTGGACACAGATAGAACCAGCCACTGCTCCAGGAGCCAGGACTCATCAGTCCTCCCCAAGACCTGCATGGACATGGCTGCTGCTCTCATTGGTGGCAGACAGACCAGGGACAGGGAGAGGTCCTGGAGGCTGCTAAAACAGGGGAAAACTGCTCCTACCAGCTGTGGGTTACCAACACTGCTATGGCACCACTGGAGCTTCTGCCCTCTGGGCTCCTCTTGGAGGTGGAAGCCCACTCAATGCATGGAATCCTCATGGCTTGTCCTTCCTGCCATTTCTCTTGGACCACTGAGGTCTTTAGCCCACTCTTTCCACTCCCTCAGGACCAGGTGTGCTGGAAGTCTGGCCTGGAGAGGGGACATGACTCTGGGGCCCTGGGGAAGCAAGAATGAATCTTTAGTCTCTGTACTTCCTGTAAGTGGGATTCTGGTGTGTGTTTTTTAAATAAATGTGTTCTATCCTAACTCTCTATGGCTTGTTTTGTAGGACAACCTCCTTCCTCCATCTCTCTCTCAGCTGGCCCAGAGAAAGTGAGGGTGTAAGGAGGGCACAAAGCCCTGTGTCCATACAGCCCTGTGTCCTTACTTTTCCTTACATGGATCTGAGGACCAGTTCACTTTTAATTCTTTCTGCTACTCACTGCCCCAGATTTGTCTGTAATTACAGGTACCTGCCAGTCTCAGCTCCTGCTCACACATGGAAGGTTTTATCACCAGCCAGCAAAGAATCCGCCTTCCTGGGATTCAGGGCTGGTGGTTGGAAACCGGGGCAGTCCAGGATTGTTTTCTGATCCTTGGGAATGTGAGCTGGACTAGCCAAGTGTGTGTGTGAACAGTGAGGGGTTGGGGCTCTGGTGGCCCCCATTTCCTCAGTGAGGAATCTGGCCAAGCGCTTGGATGGGATAAGAGATTCCTGTTCGTGCAGCCCTTGGAGAGAAAGGATGAGTCCAAATACACAGGTGCTGCAGAGACCCCACAGGTAAATGGGCTGGGAATCATCGGGTGATTTCCTGCAGCTCACACCAGGACCTGGTGTGCTCCTGCTTTATTTGTCGTTCCCAATGAATGGAGTTGGCAGCGCTCAGCCCGCGTCCAGCTGGACGATTACTCATTTCCATATTCATTCAATCATTTTTAACAGTCTCTGCTGGGTCACGGAATCAATTCATGAGCTTTTCTTGTAAACCATCCCCTCCCCTTAATGTGCTCCAGGTTTCTGCGTGAGCAGTGAAGGAGAGTCAGAGGTGGCTTGGGATGACCCTGGGAGCCGGAGGCTGTGCCTGTGTTCTCGCAGTTAAAGGAGTGAGTTAACCATCGTTATCAGTTGTTAATGAGCCATTACTGGCTCTGCCTGCTGCCCTCTCCCTCTCCGAGCGCCAGGAAAGCTGCAGCTGCCAGACTTCCAGCGCAGCTGCCCAAGGCCAAAAGTTATCTCGGGTTTTTCTTTTAAAATGCAATTAGGGTCAGTCCTCTGCATTCCTCGGAAAAGGGAGTTTCAGCTGCCAGGCTGCGAAACAGCTGCAGTTTCTGTGTCCGGAGGGATGCAGGTACTTAATTAGGAGGATTACTTAAATGCTCCCTCCATCCACCTCCCAGCGCACCCCAGATCAGAGGAGGTGACAACGGGAGGGGCTGCGAACTCCACGGAGCGTTGCAAAACGAGCTGGTGAGAGGAAAAAACAGGGGGAAGGATCGTGTGGAGTGAGGGCTCCAGCCAGGAGGGTGGGAAATGTGATTTGCATTTGGTAACTACAAACACACACAGCCTGGGGTGGAGGAGAGGAGCCACAATAGCAAGGAATGCCCGGGGGAGCTGTCACGATCCCCTTCCAGAGAGCTCCCATCGGAATTTCTGCCTGGAAAGAAAAGCAGGGTCAAGTGCTGAATATGCAGAATCCACTCCTCCTCTCCCTCCTTGACTCCAAGCCCGACAGGGAAGAGCTGGGGAGGGACTGGAGGGGTCACTCAGCCCCCGGGATCCCGGCTCCGTTTGTGTCCTGCGGGAAAGGGGAAGGCGCACTAATTAGTTGGAGGGTGTAAAGGGTCGGGCAGGAAGGAGGTGACAGCTCGGTGACAATGCTCTGACGGAGGGTGTTGGAATCCGGGCCCGCACCTGGAATTAGCAGGGATGTGAGACCTGCTGAGCTGGAACGACCCCCGGGGACCAGGAGCCAGAGGATGGGTGCAGTGGGAATAGATGCTGTGCTTGGCCCAAGGGGGTGGGGGGATCCCTTGGCTGGTTGTGTTTTCTCCCTCTAACCCTGTTTGGATGGAAAAGCCAGGGGGAAGGTGCCAGAGGAACAGAGCTCCTTCCCCCAGCCCGGGCCAGCACAAGCAGTCCCTGAGGTAAAAAATGGGAAAACTTGGACCCTGTTATCACTCTCCAGTGGCTTCCAGCACCAGTCAGTGCAACGCTCTGCCAGAGAAATCGGTGCAAGAAAGCTTTTCTTGAGCCTTCTGTGTCTTTTCTTCCACCCCAAACACCTCCAGCTCTGGCAGGGACCCAGATAATCCCGGGCAGTGTCCCCAAAACCGAGACCATCTGTGTCTGTGACAGTTGTGGCTTTCCAGCCCTCCAGACACTTCCTCAGGCGGTTCCTTGTCCTCTCCAGGCTGTGACAGGCTGCTGGCACTGCCCTCTGCCCCCCCAGCCCTCCCTGCTAATGTGACAGATCTACCTCCTCGACATTCCTGTCATTAGCCTTTTTTTCCCAACGTCTTGTGGCTTTTTGTTTACCCATCTCTCTGGAAATGAGACTCCCCAGAGCCAAATTCTCCCCAGCCATGGCAGGAGCCTTTCACACTCTGATGCTGTGAGCTGACATGGGAGGGATGGCTCGGAGAATGGCTTGTGCAGGGAAGAAAACCATCCTGCTCCATGGAATGTGGTGAGATCCGGGCAAAGGGTTTTCTCTGAAAAGGCTCCTCTCCATTATGCTGGACTTTAATTTGGGTTTTAAGGGAGTAACACTGGTGTGAACGTGATCATTTGCTGCTGGTCATACTTGTGCAGACAACAAAGTCTGGAGAAAAGTCCCTTATTTTCATGGACTTATTTATTTTTCCTTTTATTTCCTTATTCACTGAGGAATGCTGCATAACTCATTCCAGGAGGGTTATCTGAGCAGGGAAAACAAGCTGTTGGTAATTAAGTATTTTGGAGTAAGAATGACTCTGTGTTCAAGGACATGTTGGGATGTTTCTTCCCTACAGGCCTGGATTGCAGCTTGGACTGGAATGTGGATCAGGACCTCCACCTGCCTTTCCTTGTGCTCTTCCCAAGAGAAGAGAGGAGAA
This sequence comes from Manacus vitellinus, assembly GCF_001715985.3. NCBI lineage: Eukaryota > Metazoa > Chordata > Aves > Passeriformes > Pipridae > Manacus > Manacus vitellinus. The sequence goes on from NW_021939395.1 coordinate 1,234,587, forward strand.
GGCCTGGGACAGGGCTCAGCTGTTGGTCAACATCTTACAGAATCATGGAATCCTGAAATGGTTTGGGTTGGGAGGGACCTTAAGGATCATCCAGTTCCACCCCCTACCATGGGCAGGGACACCTTCCACTAGACCAGGTTGCTCCAAGCCCTGTCCAACCTGTGCTGCTGGAAATATTTGGGGGATGTTGCTCTGACCTTTGGGATGGTTGGGCCCTACACTGTCACACCACGAGATACACACATGAGTAAATGCCTGTATTGAAGGAAAAACCCTTCCATCTCTGTTCTCCTTTATTCCTGGGGTACTCAGCAATATCATGATGCTCTGAGGATGACAAATAACAACAGGGATTGTCCTCTTGGGGATCTTCAGCTGAGGGTCAGGGACAGATCAACAGAGGTGAGTAAGAGCCATGAGACCTGAGGGGGAACCAGCTGCAGCCTGGGGAGCTTTGGGATGTGGCAATGGCTGTGTGGGGTTTGGAGGGGAAGCAGCCATCCATCCCTTAGGATCGTGGAATCCTGGAATTTGCACTGGAAATGTCTTTTGCTCTGGTCCTTAAAGTGCTGCTGAAACTTTGGCTCCTGGCAGTTGCAGGGGCGATGGTGTGACAGGTTTCCTGCAGCTTTTAACTAACACATGGGAAGGGGAAGGTGCTGCCTGGAGAGAGGCTTTGCTCTGGTGGGAGTGAACTGGTTGTAGCTGGAGCATCTTCTGCCGGTGAAGAACAAATTGTTGTGGATTCCTGGCTCCATCCCGCCTCTAAAGATTATAGTAATGAATTTTCCCAACTTGTTCCTCACCTTCTGCCCATGCAGGAACCCCCTGGACATCCCTCCCAGCCGGGTGGTCCCAGGGAGGTGACAGGAGGTGACACAGCCAGCCAGAACCCAAACCCACAACCCTCCAAGCTTCTGTGAGTAACATTTTATGGCACAATCCGACATAGGTGTGAAGAAAACAAATGGAATAAATCATAAACTGAGTAATTGTTAGAGGCTGAGTTAGAAATACTCAGCAGTAGTGGCTGCTCGCAACCAGGTCAATCACCTCTGTTATCACCTGTATTTCTGAGGGAGCAATGCCAGCTCCTAAAAGCCCAGATTTAACTCTGACCTGGCTCGTTCCTGGTTGAATTTCGGAGATTTTAGGAGATAAATAAAAAAGAAGTGAGAAAAGTGCTGTGTCCCCCTTGTGCTGTAGAGAGAATAGAGATGAAATGGAAGGTGCTGTGCTTGAAACCAGATCGATATTTATTAGCAGCAGCTCATATCGAGGATTCATACTGTGTATCCCTTTTATACAGCGGGAAGGTGGATGTTTTGTAGCAATTTATCCAATTGTCCCAATTTTTCCCAGTTTCCCAGCCGACTGCCCTAGGGGCTCCCTGCCAGGACCTGGCGTGGTCGGTGCCAGGCAGGACCTGGCAGGGAAAAGCGTGGGCTCACTGGGGGCCTGTGAGAGCCCAGAGCCGCACCGAGGCGCGCCTACCCACCGCCCTGCGCCCACCGCGGGGGTCTCGTGGGGTTCCACAGCCGGGGGATGATCGCAGAGCCCACCGGGCCCGGTGCCGTCCGTCCGACCTCCCCAACGTGGCGCTGCCGCGTTGCCGTTG
>NW_021939395.1:1236494-1249292 GCF_001715985.3 Manacus vitellinus
TGGAGCTGTTCAGGTGAGCGCAGGACGGGCCGGGGGGTCCCGGGGCCGGGCACGGGCGGGACGGGAGTGAGAACGGGAGAGAATCCCAGAATCATTGATGTTGGAAAGGCCCTCAAAGACCATCGAGTTCACCCTGTGCTCGATCCCCACCTTGTTCCCCAGCCCAGAGCACTGAGTACCACGACCAGTCCTTCCTTGGACACCTCCAGGGGTGGGGACTCCAAACCTCCCTGGGCAGCCCCTTCCAAGGCCCGACCACCCTTTCCAGGAAAAAATTCCTCCTGATGTCCCACCTGACCCTCCCCTGGCACAGCTTGAGGCCGTTCCCTCTCCTCCTGTCCCTTGTTCCCTGGGAGCAGAGCCCGACCCCCCCCGGCTGCCCCCTCCTGTCAGGGGGTTGCAGAGCCAGAAGGTCCCCCCTGAGCCTCCTTTTCTCCAGGCTGAGCCCCCCCAGCTCCCTCAGCCACTCCTGCTGCTCCAGCCCCTTCCCAGCTCCCTTCCCTGGACTCCCCAGTCTCTCCTGTTGCAGTGAGAACGAGGAGCTGGATGAAGTCGCCTCGGCCGACCTGAAGTTCCTGCTGCTGCCCGCGCTCCAGGGAGCCCTGACGCTGAAGCAGGTGGACCTGAGCAGGCGGCAGCAGCACCTGGAGAGCGCCCGGGATCACTTCCTGCACTTCCTCAAGCTCTGCAGGAACTACGGGCTGGGAACGTTCCAGCTGCCTCCCACCACTCCTGGGGATGAGGGAACCGGGAGCCCCCCGGACTCGGGGAACCCCCCGGGTGCCCAGCCCAACCTGGTGGCCATGGCCATGAGCAGGAATGCCAAGATCGAGAGGTGGGCTCAGGGCACTGGGAAAGGGCCTTGGGAGAAGGGGGAGCTTCAGGCAGGGCAGGACTGGGCAGAGAAGGGGCTGCTTCCATGGGCGTTGGAATAACTGGATCACAAAATGTTCATTTTAAGAGATGTAGCACATTTTAAATGGACTGGGTTGTGCACAGGATGGGGAGGGGAGCATTTGTGTCTTTCTGGGCTTTTGATGAAAAACTGCTCAAAACCTTTTAATTAGCTCTGTAATAATTAATCTTATAATTAATCCTATAATCAGTTCTTACAGCACAAAGCCACCCACCTTGGAATTTTCCTACCAGTGGGTTTTTTGGGGCTTGAAAAAGAGGTGCCTTTGTCTTGCTTTGGGTGAGATTTTGCCCATGGGCAGCACTGAAAGATCCAGACTGGGCTGGACCTGCTTAAATTGCACAGATACAAAAATATGATTTATATTCTAACTGGGAGGACTTTGTTTTTTAGAATGACTCTTTTGTACTCCTTGTCCTCTCACCTCCCAAAGGTTTCTAATCCTTGGCTCTTACTGTTCATTCTTCAGGTGACTCAATAACAGAGGGAAGTGGAACATGAGGATTTAGTTTGGAAGTGTATTATATGGGTAGTTCTCCCTTTAATAACTAATTCATGAAAAGGTAAAACAATTTAGCCTGGAAGTTTGTTATATAGGCAGTTCTTCCCTTGAATAACTAATTCTGAAACAGGTCAAGAAATCCAGAAAGCCAAAATTATATTTAAAAAACCCCTGCACACACAAAACCACCTGAGACAGAAGTTGGAAAAGTGATTTATTCTGCTTTTTAAGCATCTTCTTGATATATTTGTCTCACATGAAAGCAATTCAAAATAGTCATTCCACTGGATTTTCTCAGGGAAGGAGCTGATGAGTTCAAGTCCTGCTTTCTCCAGGAGATTAATGTTTCCAGGCTTGCCTAATTTTACCTGGAAGGCTTCAGTTTTCAAGAATTATTAATTGTTTAGGGAAAGAATAAAATAATTGAGGCACCTCTAAATTTGATGTGATTTTACAGCTGCTTTTAACAGACAGGAGGGGCTGGAATTCCAACAGGAACCACCATGACCACCACAGAAATTGTATTTTTTATAAGGTTTTCTCTCTTAAATACATGAAATGGCGTTGAACCTCTTACAAAACGCAGTGAGGACACTGTGGCTGGGCTGAGACAGAGAAAAATGATTTCACAATCCCACTTTGTTCCCTTTGGGACAGGTACAAGCAGAAGAAGGAGCTGGAGAACAAGTTGGCCTCCATGAGGAGCTTCGTGGAGAGCGGGACAGCAGATGAGGATCAGATCCGGGAGTTTTACATCCTGCAGATCCAGAAATGGATCAGCACCAGCCTGGAGGAGCTGGAGAGCATCGACCAGGAGATGGTGATCCTGAAGAACAGGGATGTGGCCAGACAGGTACGGGATCATCCCTGCTGGGATGGACACGGGTGGGGGGAATGAATCCCTGAGGGCTCAGTGGCAGAGGTGGGGTTTTATTCTGTGAATTCTCAGTTGAAATTGAGCTCAGTCCCAGCACAAGCTGATGGGATTTGGTTTAATTCTGCTTTTTGGGTTGATTCCTGCCCTCTCCTGCCACACATTCCAGACAGTCTTGGACTGTGAAATGCTGGAGCTAGGAATGTTCAACTGTGTAAAGGCTTTTGCTGGGTTCTATAGGCCCCTAACTCTGAAGAGCATTTAAATTTATACATTAAAATAAGACCCTTGTGATGTCTTTCACACCCCCACTCCTGGTCTGCAATGTGTCCAGGTGTTACAGATGGGAATATCAACCTGTTGGAATGACAGAAGCTTCCACAGGCCTGCAGTCCCTGTGCAGAGCATTGATTCCAGGCTTTATGTCACCTGGAATGTCTGCTGGAAATAACAGCCCCCAATGAGCTGGCACAGCCCTGCCCAGCCTGTTGGCAGGAGCGGGTCATTTTTGGCACTGCAGGACTTGGCTCCTCCGTAGTGTCCCGTCGGGAATGACGAGCTCAGGACACTGCACGTTGGGTCCCTGGAGCAATAAGCAATTCCTGCTCTGAGCTGGTTTAGCCCTGTCAGCTCTGCTTTGATCCAAGCAGGTGTTACAGAGGCACAGGGAATGATTTGTAGAGGGGCACAGATAGAATTCTGATTTAAACCGTATTCAGGCCTGGATTGTCCATCTTGGGGCACTGCTCTGAGAGCTGACGTGTTTCTCTACAAGACTTTTAATAACCCTGGGGTGGGAAGCAGAGGGTGGGATTCTCATCTCCCCAGTGGCCTTCTGACTGTTGTTTGCATGTCCAGGCTCCAGCAGCTCCCCACGGCCCCTCCCGGCCCGTCAGAGCCCCAGTGAGACCTTTCATCCTGACCCGTGACACTGCCCAGGCCAGGTACGTGGGGTTGGGGTTATTTAACCACACTTTGAGGCAGTGCTCTCACATCAGGCCTGAAGTACTCTTCCAAGTGCAGAAATCCAGTTGTAACCTCTGTGTCTGCACCTCTATTTGTGGCACCCTGAGATCCTCGCAAGGAATTTCAGCAGCTAAAGCACAAAATGGGGTAGAAATGAGATTTCCTATCATGCTTGTGGTATGATTTTCCCTGAGCCTTCCATGTCTAGTTCAGTTCTCAGGGGCATCCTGGGGACACTTTCCATTATCCCAAGTTGCTCTAAGCCCCATTCAACCTGGACTTGGACACTTCCAGGGATGGTGCAGCTTCTCCGGGCAACTTGTGCCAGGGCCTCCCCACCCTCACAGGGGAGAAGTTCTCTGGCAGTGGGAAGCTGTTCACCCTTCTCCTGTCCCTCCATGCCTTGTCCAGAGTCCCTCTCCATCTCTCTTGGAGCCCCTTCAGGCACTGGAAGGCCACAATTAGATCTCCACAAAGCCTCCCTCAAGCCCTCCTTGATAACATGCCTTAAATCCTTAGTGCAGATTGGATTGTGGAATAGTGCTGTGCCTGTTGTCTGTGTTTCTCTCATTGTGAGGGATCTAACTCTCTTTTCCTGGCTGTGTGTGTCCTGCAGAGTGTTTGGAGCTGGTTATCCTGGCCTGCCCACCATGACTGTGGACGACTGGTACGAGCAGCGCCGGAGGCAGGGAATTGTGTCCGGGCAGAGCGTCCCTCAGAGGGCACCAGGTATGGAGGCAAACGTGGGAATGGGGGATTTGGGAAGGCTCCTGGGGGGCTGAGTAGACAGAGATGTGTGCAGGGTGTGGAACACTCCCTGACTGAGGAAGAGTCCAAGCTTTATTAGGAAAACAACTGGATTGTCAGACTGTGCTTGGCCTTTTGGATGGAGCTTGGAGCAAGCTGGTCTAGTGGGGAGTGAGACTGGATGGACTTTAAGATCCCTTCCAAACCAAACCATTCCATGATTCTAATCCCTGCTGTCTGCCTAGACCAGCTCTGGGCTGGGCTTCTCCTTGGAGAGCCTGACCTGGGATCTCCTCCCTGTCCCTCACCTCCAGCAGGTGTAAGTGATGAAGAGCTACAGAAGCAGCAGCAGGAGAAAAAAGAGGAGGAGGATGATGAGGAAGCTCTTCAAAAAGCTCGGAACTGGGACGACTGGAAAGACACACACCCCCGAGGCTACGGCAACCGGCAGAACATGGGCTGAGCAGGCCTGGATCCTGGGAGAACTTGGACAGGGAGAGAGAGAGAGAGGAGGGAATACAGTGTACATATGTGGAGCATCCAGGAATCCTCCGGGAGCCGGATCAGAGGAGGACACGTGACCCCTTGCTTTGGTTTGCATTCCATGTCAGACTGGGTGCACTGGTCGTGCTGGGAGGTGCCCAGAGCTCTGTGAGGGTCAGGCTCCCTCTGCGCTCCCAGGCGGAGGCAGCCCTCGGAGGGGGAGTCCATGGATTTGGAAACTGCTCTTTGTATTGTGGGTGGCTGTATTTATTATTTTTTTTTCTCTCTATTTTAAGCAAAATAAACTCTCTTTGTGCTGCCTAATTCCTGCTGTGAAATTCCCTTGCTCTTCATCCCGGGCTCTTCCAGAGCCAGTGAGGGCCAACCCTGGGCTCCTCTCGTGGAGCACACAGGGATGAAAACTGGGACAAATGGTGCCATATTCCAAGGCAAAGTAGTCAGTGTGCTTTGAAATCTAACAGAACAACCCTGATGGGGGGAAAACCTTTTCTGGATCCCTCTGGAGATGGTTTAAATGGCTGCTGGCACCAATCCTGGCTTGCTGTATCTGGCACTGACCTGGCACACGGGGTGTGTTACTGGGTAAAGGGGTGAGGAATCACAGCTGGAAGCTCTGTGGGCTGGCACTTGTTCTAAATCTGTTAAAAATATTGGGATGAAAAAGCAAAGACAGCTTGGCTGGCACTGGGTGTGTCACCTGGAGCGGGCACTGTTACCTGCACAGTGCTTCCTTACCCTGGGACAGTGGGATTCTCACACAATTTGGGGTTTTTCCTTCCTGTCAGCCTGATTTGGACACAGCTGGGGGGCCAGTTGGGCTGCAGGAGAGCTGAAATGTTTTCCATGCAGCAATCCCTGCTCCTTGGAACTGATCCACGCCCAGGAAGCCACGGCCTGCAGTGAATGTGGTCACACCTTCCCAGGTATGGAGTCCCTACAACTCACAGGAGCAGGTTGTGGGGTTTGTGGGTTCCAAATCTCCCAGGAAACGTGTTCCTTACTCTAACACCACAGGCAATCCTGTACATGGATTTTCCATTTCCTGCACTTGATCTTAGCCAGCAGTTCTAGTGAGCACCTCTGGAAAGCAGGATCCCAAGGAGCAGCTTTAGTGACAGTCTCTGTGGATTTTCACTGTTCCTTTGGCTGTTGGCCTGAAGTTCCACCCCAGTACTGATTTTGTGCTGCTCTTATTTCCTTATTTTCTCATTTTCCCCCCAAATCCTCTCCAGGCAGTGCTCCAGGCGGGGATGGAAGAGGAGGGAATGGTGCTGGCTGCTGTTTCTGGTGGCTGCATTCCCGTCGTGCGGAGCTTGGGGATGACGTTTTTGGGTGGCTCTGGGGGGATCACACTGTTTGAGCATGACAGTGTTTGTGACATAACCAACTGTGGACGGTACCATCCCCAGGGGGATGCAGCCCCCACGGAGCCCCCACCAGCACCGGGGCCTTTCCAAGGAGCCCCGACTGCCCGGCACGGAGCAGCTCCTCACCCTCAGTGTGCCCCCTCAGCTTCCCAAGGACCCCCAGCGCCTGTCTGTGCTCCAAATCCAGGGCTGGAGCAGGTCCCTCCCCTGGGCAGCGGCCGGTGGACCTTGGGTCAGGTGGTCAAAGCCTCTGGACACACAGCCTCTGAGATTGCCAAACTCACCTTTCAACCTGCCGAGCCTGCTGCAGAGCTCCCGCCGCCATGAAAACCATCATTGCAGCCTGCTCCCAGAATCTTAGTGGTGAGATATAACCAAAGGGGGCTGGGATGGGGTCTGATGCTCCAGCAACGCCAGGAGCTCATTGTTACTGCTGTCTACTTGCTTTGGAGTGCAGAGGGGAAAGAGAGGTGTTGGGAAAGATTTGGGGATAACTCCAGAGGAAAATATAGAGTTGCTCAACAGGAATGGAATTTCTGACAATGCATTTGGGAATGTTACTCCCACAAGAATCTCCAGAGCACTGCAAATTCCAAATGTTGGGATTTGCAGAGGCTCCTGTTGCTGTGGACGGGGTCGGCAGCAGAACCACGGGGGTTCTCTGTGTCTGTGGTCCAGATGTTCGTGGAGTTCTTGGGATGGGAGCTAGGAAAAGGAACTGAAAACGACTGTTTGGTGGGCACAAGTTTGCTGGAAGAGCTCTGAGTCTTCCCTGGGGAAAAAAAGGGCTTTGGAAAGCTGAGAATGGCAGGGCTGTGTGGGCTTTTGGGGATGTGGGATGGGTGGAAGGGATCTCTCAGAGCCTGTCATGCTGCTTGAGAGAAATGGACAGCACTTCCTCAATGCTGGAGATGGTCCAGTGTTTCATTTATTTCAGTTGTCCCATTCCTGGTTTGGGTTGAGCCAGGTAGAGTTGAACCTCCACCAGCTTCCTGAACCAAGGTTTGGTGGTTCTCCTCTAACCTGGGGGTCCCTGGTCTGGGGAGCCACAGGGACAGGGCTGCTCCCGTCTCACCCCGAGCATCCCTCTGGCCAACATGCAGATTTTGAGTTGTTTTCCCAAGAAAACCCGGCTCTGGTGACAGTCAGGGGTATCTCTCTGTGGTGGCTGTGCCAGGTGGTCTCGGCCATGGTGGACCTTTGTCCGGGAGTGGTGCTGGCAGAGCCGGCTCCTCGGGCCCATTTCGGGAGGAGGGATGGGGCCGTGTGTGGAGTTTGGATCCTGGCACCCAGCCCAGGATGGTTAATGGTTCACCAAGGTCGTCCAGAGGGAAGGGGCCATGGGGGAGCGGAGCAGCAGCAGCTCCAGCATGTCCTGGGCTGTAGGGACAGCTGGGGAATGGCCACCCTTGTCCACCCCAGCTCAGCCCCAGCCGCTGTCCTTGGCACCTGCTAGGGGGTGGTGCCTCCCTGTTGTGCCAGCTGAGAAATCCCCAAATCCTCTGTGAGCCTGAGCGCTCCAAGGAGGGCATGGGAAAGGTCCCAGCCCTTGGGAAGTCGGCACAGAGCAGGATATGCCACTGTGCTCTGCTCTGCTGGTGCGTGGAATGTTTGGGGTTGGGGGGCTCACCCTGGAATCTTCCCCCTGCTCTGTGCCCAGAGCACCCTGGTTACCCAGGGCCACATCCTGACATGGTCCAGAGCTCTCTGGAGATGGCATCCCCCATTCCACCCCACCACATGCCATCCCTCCTCACCCAACTGCTCGTCCTTCCCATCCCACCTCCTGCCTCGCCCCATAACCCAGCCCTGGCACCCCTGGGTGCCCCCTGCCAGCCCAGTGGCCCAGGCTGTGTTCAAGCTGTGCTGTTTTGAGCTGGGGCCATGTGTCCCCCCTCCACAGGGAGCCGTGCCAGTGTCCAGGCTGCCCTGCGCACGCTGCTGGCCGTGCCCTGGCCCTCCCAGCGGGACGTTCGCTCTGCGCTCCAGCTCCTCGCCGTCCTGCAGTGGGTGCTCAGCTTCCTGCTGCTGGGTGAGTAGGGGGCTGCGGGGGCCCTGGGGGTGGGCACACACCCGCTCACCCCGTGCCTGGCCCCCACAGGAACTGTCAGCCTCGTGGTGCTCATCTACCTGCTGTTCACCAGCTTCTGGCTCATCCCGGTGCTCTACCTGGCCTGGATCATCTTTGACTGGGACACGCCAGAGAGAGGTGGGGTTGGGAACATCCCCCTTCCTCTGACTTTGCAGCAGGATGGGGGGTGGGGTCCCCCCTTCCTCCAGGTCCCTCACAGCAAATGGGGAGATCATGTCCCACCTGCTCCTTCCCTCTGCTCCCACACCATCAGCACCGTGGTGGGAACAGGGATGCAGTGGGTCCATGGGGAGTGTTTCCCATGGATCCCGCTGCCCACGGGGGTGGGTGTCATCTCCTGTGGTCCCTCCCTGGATTGCAGGTGGCAGGAGGCTGCCATGCCTGCGACGATGGACTGTGTGGAACCACTTTCGGGATTATTTCCCAGTCAAGGTACAGTGCCAGGACAGGATATTCCTGCAGGTGCTGGTGGTGGCACCACCCAAAAGGAGGTGCCATGTCCCTGTGACCCCTTTTGTCCCCACAGCTGGTGAAGACACACGATCTGTCCCCCAGCCACAACTACATCATCGGCTCCCACCCCCACGGCATCCTCTGCGTCGGCGCCTTCTGCAACTTCATCACGGGCTCCACGGGCTTCGAGGAGATGTTCCCGGGAATCCACTCCTTCCTCACCACCCTGGCTGGCAACTTCCGCCTGCCCCTTTTCCGGGAGTACCTGATGAGTGGGGGTGAGCAGCCCCTGCCCAGCCCTGCTGGCAGTGCCCGCGGGCAGGGGGTCCCTGCTCCCTCTGAGGGAAACACAGGAGTGATGGTGCTCCCAGGAGCAGGCAGGGCAGGGATGGAGCTCTGCCTGAGCTCCACCTTCACCTCGCCTGCACCCTGCCTGCACCCAACATACACCCTGCCTGCACCCTGCCCTACACTGCACCGCCTGTGTACCCCTGCCCTGCATTTGCCTGCTGCTCCTCCACACCTGCCTATACCTACAAATCACCCCACCTCCCGCCTTGCTATACCTTACCTACACCCCACCTGCACCCTGCCTGCACCCTGCCCACACCTTACCTGCACCCTGCCTGCACCCTGCCTGCAGCAGGGGGTGCCCTTGCGCTGTCCCTGCCCTGGTCCCACCCGGTGTGATCCCTCGTGGTGTCCCCGGCGGTGTCCCCGTCCCCGGGCGCTGCCCAGGCGGGCAGTCCCACAGCTCGGGTGCCGGTTCCTGCCGCAGGGCTGTTCCCGGTGACCCGCCGTGCCATCGGGTACCTGCTGTCCCAGAACGGCACCGGCAACGCGGTGGCCATCGTCATCGGCGGCGCGGCCGAGTCGCTGTCCTGCCGGCCCGGCATCACCACACTCATCCTCCGCCACCGCAAGGGCTTTGTGCGCATGGCCCTGCAGCACGGGTGGGTCACGGGTGGGCACAGGGGGGTCACGGGCACGGCCACCCCCGCGGGGGACTGGGTGTCCTGGCACCCCGTCACTGCCCACCGTGTCCCCTCCACAGGGCCTTCCTCGTCCCCTCCTTCTCCTTTGGGGAGAACGACCTGTTCCGCCAGGTGGTCTTTGAGGAGGGCAGCTGGATGAGGAGCATCCAGCAGCGCTTCCAGAAGATGATTGGCTTCGCTCCCTGCGTCTTCTACGGCCGCGGCCTCACCTCCAGCCGCTCCCGGGGCTTCCTGCCCTACGCCAGACCCATCACCACCGTGGGTGAGTAGCTGGGCTGGGGGGACCCCCGAGGGTGGGGCAGAGCAGGGACACCCCGCTGGAAGGCACCGCTCGGGCTGTGTCCCCGTGAGCCGAGCGCGTCCCCAGGCCACGGGTCTGACCCCGTCCTGTCCCCTGCCGGCAGTGGGGGAGCCGGTGGCGGTGCCCAAGGTGCAGAACCCGAGCCGGGAGCTGGTGGACACGTACCACGAGATGTACATCCAGGCCCTGCTCAAGCTCTTCAATGACAACAAGACCAAGTACGGGCTGTCGGAGACGGACGAGCTGCACATCCTCTGAGTGCCCCCGGCGCCGGCAGCCCCATCCCGGCTCACCAGGGCTCCTGGGGGGGGATTTCAGCCGGCCCGGCACGGGGGACACACGGGGCACGGTCCCCACCCCAGCCCTCCGCTCCTCTGGCCCAAAAACCTGAGTGGGAGATGGGAGGAGAGGAGGAAGCCAGGGGGAGATTGGGAAAGGGTCCCACTTGGAAGGGGTTTGGAGGGGCTGCAGGTGACACAGCTGTCTCCTGGCAGGGGCTGGGGTGAGGCTGAGGGCCAGTGATGGGCACAGTCCCCCCAGATAACCAGGTCACCACGAGCTGAGGGAGGGGGTGGCATGAGAGGAGAAATCAAATAGGGTCTTTGGGGTGGCATCCTGATGGCACGTGGGACCAGCCTTGGGGGACATCCCACCCTGGGGTCGAGGGGGAACACTCCTGGACTTGGGGACCTGTGGAATTGGCCTCAGCCAGGACCACGTGGTCTCAGATGAGCCTTTTCAGGTGCCTCTGTCCCCAATACAGGTTTCCAACTCCCCTCCCCTGTCTGTGTGTGTTCTGGGGGTCGGGATGGGCAGGACTGGGACAGACCTGTGGACCTGCCACTCACTGTGTCCCCTCCCAGGGAGGTCCATCTCCAGCTGGGGCTGTACTTGGCAGGGCCCCTTGCACTGCTCAGGTGCAACCAAGCTGCTCCAGGGTGCACCTGAGCCATGTTGGATATAATGGGAGGAGAGGGGCAGCAGCTGCTCTTACTGGGTTAGCTGGGCTCAGGAGGGGGATCTCCTGCTCGCTCTGCTCTCGGCTCAGTGGTGAGTGAGGGGCTCTCTGGGCACCACTACTGGTGGGGTGGGGACACAGGGCTGGGATGTGCCATCCTTGGGGCCCTTTCCTTCCCCTGGGCAGCTCCTGGTGGGGTGTGGCCTGTGTGACCAGTGCCATGGCAGAGGTGACACCTTGATGACGCTTTTGGTGTGTCCCTTCCCAAGGCATGTTCTGACAGGAGTTGTGGGGGGCCATGGGGACAGCCCTGTCCCTGTCCCATCCCTGCCAGGCTGGCATGGGAGAGTCAACAGCACTGATACCAATCTTGGTCTGCTCCACTCTGCAGGCACTTGGTCAAACAAAAGGGCTGGGTAAACATTTGAGGAACAAACACCCATAAAGGCACGTTCCCGTCACCAGGGGTGTCACCAGCTCACCGCTCCGGACCTGCCCCGGCACTGGTGTCACGGTGGAGGGTGGCTTTTCTCTGGGGTGAGGGTGGGTGTCTCGTTCCTCTTCCTTCTGCTACAGGGAGAAACAGGCAGGAGCAAAGGGAAAGGGGAAGGGGCTTTACTGGGGGGTGACGGGCAGCAAGTGCTGTGGGTGCCCCGTGTCACATCTCTCCTCCTCTGCCAAGGCCAGTGGTGTGACAGAGATATCTCTGACAAACAGGCAGGGGGACCCCAGTGTGGGCTCTGTCCTCTTGTTCAGTCTGTTGCCCACACATCACCACAGAGCCATCTGGAAGGGCTGTCCTACCCAGGGAGGGACCAGTGTCCCTTCTCTTTAGTGACCTGTCACCCCCTTGTGTCCCCAGGAGTGCCCTGGGATGGGACACCAGCCTGGTTCCCCCAAACAGCCTCCTCGGTGTCCTTCCCATTCCCACGCGTGCTCTCCTGCCCCAGTGAGCACCAGCACTCTCCTCCCAGAGCATCCCAGGGCAGGGCTGGGACTGGCCCCATGGCCTCCAGCCCTCAGCCCTGTGGCCTCTGCCCCTGCAGGGGCTGGGCAGGGGCAGGGCAGGTCTGGGGACCTGGGGGTGCCCACATGGAGCCCAGAGATGAGGTCATGGAACCCCCTCGGGCCCCTCAGCACCCGCCCCCGCTCCGTGCTGTCCCTGTCCCTCGGGTGACACTGGCCACGTGGCCGCTGTCCGTGAGGGTGTCCGTGTAGGGCGACACCAGGGCCAGGTCGCAGGTGGGCACGGGCCGGAGCCGGTGGGCGGCCCCCCGGCGCAGCCCCCGGTACTTGTCCCCGGCCAGGAAGTACAGGATGGGGTCGAGGCAGCTGTTGATGCTGGCCAGGGGCCGCGTGATCTTGTAGGTGAAGTTGATGATGTTGAGGGTCCGGCAGTCGGCTTGGAAGTAGCGGGAGGTGTAGTAGAGGGTGCGGGTGATGTGGAAGGGCACGAAGCAGATGGCAAAGACGGCGAGCACGATGATGATCATCTTGATGGAGCGTTTCTTGTAGGAGGGCATCCGCGGGCTGGGGCTGGAGAGGCTGGACTTGCCGAGCTGCTTGGCCATGAGGCAGTAGCACAGGACGATGACCAGGAAGGGGAGCCCAAAGAGCAGGGCCATGACAGAGGAGCTGTAGTGCACGTAATGGTCGAACTCCTCGGGCTTGGTGGTGTCGTGGCACAGGGTGGTGTTGCCCGTGGAGCTGGTGGTGACAAAGATGAGGTTGGGGATGAGGCAGATGGTGACGACGAGCCAGGCGCCCACGCAGATGATGCGGGCGTGCTTGGTCTTCACCCACTTGAGGGAGCGGATGGGGTGGCAGATGCCCATGTAGCGGTGGACGCTGATGCAGGTGAGGAAGAGGATGGTGCTGTAGAGGTTGGCATAGAACAGGAACCGCACGATCTTGCAGAGCCAATTCCCGAAGGGCCAGTTGTTACGGTCGGCGTAATAATAGACCAGGGTGGGGAGGGAGAGGACGTAGAGCATGTCAGACACAGCCAGGTTCACCATGTAGGTGGTGGTGGCATTCCAGGGCCTCATCCTGGAGATGAATATCCACAGGGCCCAGGAGTTGAGGGGCAGCCCCACCACGAAGACGATGCTGTAGGAGATGGG
>NW_021939395.1:1249763-1258160 GCF_001715985.3 Manacus vitellinus
GCGTGCCGGGGACAGAGAGCCGGGCCGGCCCCGCCGGGCAGCAGCCCCACGGCGTGGCGAACAATGAGACCTTGATGAGCAACAGCAGCCCCTGGCCGGGCCAGCGCAGCCTCTTGGAAGCTGCCTCAGCCTAATTGGCACCATCCTGACAATGCTGCTGCTCCCAGAGGGCTCCTTGACAGAAGAAAGGCGGGAGGAGAAGAAAGCTTTGTCTGGGGGAATGTTGTGGCCCAGAGGAATCCTGGGGGGGAGAGTGGTAAAGGAGCCTTTGGGAGACAGTGTCCCCGATGGTGAGGGGCCTCTGCTGCTGGGTATTCTCCGTAGGAGAGGGATGAGCTAAGCCCTGTGGAGAGGAGCCGCACTGGGGCCAAGTCCCAGCTCAAGGCAGTGCAAGTTAACAAGGCAGGACATTTCCTCCTGCACCGTGTTAGGATCAAAGGCTGGATCTGCATCCTCCTGGGAATTCACTGCGAGCACAAGCTGTCAAAGGGTCAGGTTTGCCTGTTGGATGTCTGAAGTTCAGAGCCCTCTTCTCCGTGGTGTCCAGCAAAGGACCAAGGAAGGCTGCTGGCACTCTGACCCCTCTGCACCCACCACCATCCCTGGTGAAGTGATTCCTCCAACAAGGATGGATGCTTGGATGAGTAACCTGGGAGCAGGAGCATCTGCAGTGCTGCTGGTGGGGACAAGGGCGTAGCCAAAACTGCATCTGATGGAGGGAATGCTGGTGCATCTCCAGTCTCTGTTGGTCAGAGCTCACCCAGGAGGGGCCATGTACCAGGACAGGGAAGGACTCAGGGCGACAATGGACATTAACCAGGTGTTGGTGTTGGTAGTTCAAGGTGGAAGGACATGTCCTCTCAGGCTCCTTCATCCCTTGGCTCCTTCATCATCCCCCTCCTCTTGGCCTTTGCCATGAGGATGTGCAGGAATGTCCCGTAGGGTGTATCCGTGGGATGGGCCAGGCCATGCTCCTTCCTGTCCCTGCCACGCCTCGCCTGGAGAGAGCACAGGTTTGCAGAGATGCCCGTAAATGACTCAGCAGGCAGACAGGCAGGGGGTGGCTGTGGCCCCTCTGGCCGCGCTCCACGGGCTCTGTTTGAGTTGCGGGTTGAGCCTCTGGCTGGGCCCAGTTCAAACTCCCCGTGGTTCCCATCCCCCGGCGCTGCGGGAAGATCCTGCCTTTATTACAGGGATGAGTTCAGAGAGCAACAGGCAGGTCCTGATCAAACATTAACAGTGGGAAGATCTTGGTTTTTTTCCCAGAACCAGGAGTGGGAACAGCAGGTAGGAAATGCTGAGCACCTGAGTGCAGTGCCAGTGGGGTCCCACGGGGTGCTGTGCTGGTCCCAGCCCAGCGTGTCCCCATGCTGTGACACTGCTGAGGACATGAGGGACCAGGAGATTTGTTTTCCTTTTCCAACCTCTGAGTGCAAGTGAGCACAAAGCCTCGAGCTCGACCAGAGGGGAGGTGCTGCAGGGTTCAGTGCCTGAAGTCAGTGTCCGTGACACAGGTCACCAAACAACCAAGATATGAAGAAGACAGTAAATAACAGTTAATAACCTGGTGTGGGATATGCACAAGGAAAAATCCTGAGCAGCTGTGTGGTGCTGGGCTGCTCGGAGGAGAGAGCACAGGGACCCGGATTCTGGCAGCTGATACAGCCTGAGGACTGTCAGCAGCAGGATTTAACCATTCCCAAGAACATTCCTTCAAGGATAACCACCAAAAAATAGAAATGCAGCAGAAGATGGCATTTGGCAAGTTATATCTGAAGAGGTTTTGTGCGTCCTCATCTTAGTCACAACCAAAATCAGTGCTTTAAATTACTGATTCACATCAGTCCAGCCCGAGGACACGTCACCACCAGCCCTGATCCTACTCCTCACTGACACTCCCAGAAAGGCTCTCCCTGGACAAGGCCTTTCCAGCGTGAGCTTTTGAGGAGGGATCGAGGTGTGAGCCAAGAGATGGGGCTGCCTGTTGGAGCAGGAGATGGAAGGCACTGCAGGGAAAGGACGTGGAGCTGAGGAGAGGGAAGGCACTGCAGGGAAAGGACGTGGAGCTGAGGAGAGGGAAGGTGCTGCAGGGAAAGGATGTGGAACTGAGGAGAGGGAAGGTGCTGCAGGAAGGGGAGGTGGAGCTGGGGAGATGGAAGGACACAGAGCTGGAAAGATGGAAGATGCCGCAGGGAAAGGCCACAGAGCTGGGGAGGTGATGCCCCCTCCTGCCCTGCCCATTTTGTGGGTGTATGAGGGCTGCAATCCTGGGGAACCCCCTGAGCCCCTTGCCCATAGCAAGCACATCCTCTGGGATGGTGCCTGTGGACTGGCCCCCCATATACCCCAGGAAGCAGTGGAAAGGGGCAGGGGCTGGCCACAGGACCACTTGCTGGAGGGCACATGCTGCCCTTGGCCCTTTGCCAGAGGAACAGGAGCTGCAGCCAGGCTCGGCCATGGAGCTGGGAGACAGGGCAGAGCTCCTGTTCCTGTGTCAAAGGACCTGGTGGGATCCACAGCTGTCCCCAGGCCAGGGTGTCCCCAGCAGCTGGATGAGGCTTCCAGCCCTGGGGGTTTGTGGGGACATTGAAAAGCACCAATGAAATGAATGAGTGGGGCAGCACCAGAGGCAGGGTCAGCCCTGGAGCCAAAGTCATGGGGACAGGATGGGGATCTGGTGCTGGGGATCTGGAGCAGGAGCTCGGAGAGGGCAGGCAAGAACAGATTTCAGAGCAGCCACCAAGGGCTGGGTGAGCCTGGGACCAGCTGCTGGAGCATGGAAAAACAGGGCTTTTCTTCTCGCCTAAGCTCTTGGAAATTGCAAAACAAGGGGAAATTGTGCAAAACATCCTGCAGAAGGACCCTTGTCCCTAATCGCCACGTGGTTTGTGCAGCCAAAGCCCCGGCACAAGGGGACATGACCTAATTCCAATCCTTCCCTTTGCCTGGAAGAGCAGCCAAAGCACGCTCTGTCGGCACTGCTGGGCACTGGGGACACCTCCCTGGGGACACCAGCGAGGTCGGGCCCTTCCCTCGCTGCCCATCACATCCCGAGGTGACCCCTGCTCAGCAGGGTGGGGGTGAGGGGTTCCTTCCCCCCTTGGGTGGGCTGTCCCCGTCCCCCAGAACCCCATGGTGTCAGGCTGAGCCACAACAGCCCTAGGACAGCTTCCCCTGCAAGGAGACAGCGATTTGGGGGATGGAGAGGAGGATGAAGGAGAGGATGTGGCCATGCTGGGAAGGATGAAGGCCCTCGGTGATAGAGAGTGGTGGTGCATTAGGGAGGAGGGTGTACGGAGGGATTTGGGGATGGGGAGAACTGGCTGACTCCCACCCCACACCCATCCAGCCCTGGGGATCCCACCCCTGCCCCTCAGCCCCAGAGCCCAGCTGGGATTGCGTGGCCATGGCAGGGCCCCCCCAGCTGCTGCTGTCCCCAAACAGGGGCTGCCCCGCTCACCTGCGACCCGGGCAGCTCTCACGAGTGGGGTCCCCCCGGGGAGCGCCCGTTCCCCACGGGGCAGGAGGCCATGCCGAGGGGCTGCAGGCTGCCCTTTGCCGTGCCCTGCTGTGCTGTGCCCGCTCCCGCTCTCCCACGGCCGGGAGCAAAGTGCCCAGGAAAGGCAGGGCTGGAGGCGGGCGGAGGCGGAGGCAGGAGCATGAGCTGGAGCTGCACCAGGGCTCTGCCCCACTGCACTCCCATCCCTCCATCGTCCTCACAGGCTTTGGGCCACCTGCAGCTTCTGCAGCAGCCCCCTGGGCATGGGATGTGTGGGCCTCTCCCATGGGGACCACGGCCCCCTGCCCATGGGGCCACAGCCCCTCACTCATGGGGACCATGGTCCCTCAACCACAAAGGCCACAGCCCCTCATCCATGGGGACCGTGTACGCCCACCCATGGGGACCACAGCCCCTCACTCATGAGGACCATGAGTCCCTCAGCCACAAGGGCCACAGCCCCTCATCCGTGGATTGCATCCCCCCGCCCATGGGGACCGTGGCCCCTCGCCCACCCCGGCAGCCCCCCTGCCCCGCGCTGTCCCAGCAGTGCCCGCACCCCGGAGCGCTGCCCCGCTGCCCCCCAGCCCTGCGAGGCCATCCTGGGGACAAAAGGTGGCCAGTGCCACCTTGAGGCCAGCCCGGGCATCGTGTCCCCAAACCCAGGGCCACCTTGGGTGTCGCAGCAGTCGGGACGCTGCCGGGTCGTGGTGTCCCTGTGTTTGGGGGTAGCGTGTCCCCCGCTCCCTGT
The DNA here is from genome assembly GCF_001715985.3 of Manacus vitellinus. Classification (NCBI taxonomy): domain Eukaryota; kingdom Metazoa; phylum Chordata; class Aves; order Passeriformes; family Pipridae; genus Manacus; species Manacus vitellinus. The sequence continues at coordinate 1,254,014 of NW_021939395.1, forward strand.
GCTGCTCAGAGGGATTCACCTCCTTTGCGAGGGCAGTGGGAGAAGGGCAGGTGCTGAGCTCACCTGGCGGGTTTGTGATGAACGGGGATCACAGGGGGGCAACGGGTGCACCCTGAGATGTGTGGGGGCCACGACCGTGAGCAGGCTGGCTCGGAGGGAGCAGGGGGCGAGGTCCTGGGGCACCCCGGGGATGCCTGGCCACCGAGGGAGGACACGGGGGAGCCCGCGTGTGCAGGGCTGAGGGGACACATCCGGAGGGGAATTGTGCCACCATGAATGCCCGTGAAGGCAGAGCCAGCCCGTGGGACCCCCACGGGACCCCGGGCAAGGGCAGTCTCGAGGGTCGGGGTGTGCAGGGTGCCCCATGGAACACTGGGAGGCGGGCGGCAATGTGCTGGAGCAGCCGGGACATCGAGAGCTGTTTTCCCCGCCTGGATCGGCTCGGCTTGGCGCGCTCCCTCCTTGCCCCTGAGCAGAATCAGGTGTGCACACACCCCTCCAGCCCCTGCGACTTTATTAGGGATAGGGATAGCAATGGACATCCTGTAAGGAACTGGCCTCGGGAGCGGCTGCTGTAGGGAAAGTCCTCTGGGAATGGCAGTCCGAGCAGGGCTGAGCCCGGGAGGAGGGAGCAGCTGCCGAGGCCGCAGGCTGGGCTGGGCACGGATGCGCTACATCCAGACGGGATGCGGGTTGGCCGCCTGACGGGGCTGAGCCCCGAGGTCCAGCGCGCCCAGCGCTCCCCGCTTCCCGAGGGGCCTCGGCACCTCCCGGCAGGGCCGCGGGGGCGGCTCCAGCACACGGTGGGTCTGGCGCAGCGGGATCTCCTGGGTGTCCCCCCTGCCCTCGGGGGACACCTGGCTCGGGTGGGTGGCCGCGTGCAGCGCGGACAGCGAGCAGTCCCCCAGCCCCGCCGCGTCCCGAGCCAGGATGGCCGATTTGGGTCTCTTGTGGTGGCCCACGCCGGGGGGGCTGAGCGGGTGCCCACAGGATGGGCTCGGTTCCCCATAGCGGGGTCGGCCACCCCACTGCTCCTCCCCTGAGGGCGAAGGGACCCGCGGCCCGGGGGGGCTCCAGCGCCGCTGGCCCCCGGCCGGGCTCTCTGCCTGCTTGTTGGGGGCTCCATCGGGGGCTGGGATCCACGTGTTGGGGACCCCTTCGAAGATGAAGTAGGCTGGGTTGGTGTAGCCGGTGGCCTCAGGGAGGCTGCGGGGCCGGCTTCTGCGGAACAGAGCGGGAGAGGGCTCAGCATCCCCCACGGCCGCGGCTCGCGGTGGGGCCGAGCCCGGTCGGGTACCTGCGGGGCTGCAGGGGTGGTTTGGGGCGCAGCGGGGTGTCTGTCACCGGCTCAGCATCCTCCTCCTCAAAGCTGATCCACTCTGCAAAGGCACCCAAGTCTGGGCTCACCCCACGGCCGGGGTCCGGGGGGCAGTGTGGGCACGGGCAGCCCCACACCACGTCCGGGGTGTCCCTGAGCCCAGCGCTGGGAGGGGCTGGTGTGCCCCCCGTACCATAGAGCCTCTCGCGGGTGCTGCGCCGCTCCGTGGGCACCCGGACCCGCATCCAGCCGCGTATGGAGCCCGTCTCCTCCCCACGGTGGAAGAGGAAGGTCTCGAACTGCTGGGCTGTGCTGCCAATCATTGACCTCAGGGCAATGCAGCACTCGCCTGGGGGCACAGCAGGCACCCGTGTCAGCCCCTGGGGGGGGCAGCTGAGCCCCCCGTGTGCAGCAGCACTCTGGAACATGTTGGGTGCCACTGTTCCTCCTGCCAAGCTCCAGCTGCCAAACCTTACACCCAGCAGGCTGTTACCTGTGGGGCTGTGCTTGGCACCCTCATGCCATCACAGTGTCCCCATGTCACCATCCTGCACCTACCGTAGGACTCGCAGCTCTCCACGCCCTTGATGCTGAGGAGCAGGTGCTGGTCCCCCAGGTACTCCAGGTCTGGCAGGATGGGGTTCAGCTGCATGTGGAGAGAGGGGTGCTCTGGGGGCTGCTGCAGGGTAGGGGGGCACAGGGAGGCTCTGCCCTGGGGCTGGTGACAGGGTTTGGATCTGAATCCAGGGTTTAGATTCAGAGGGAGGGATGGGGAAGAGGAGGCAGGAGGATGCTCCAGGGCTGTGTACCACAGGCAGATGCTTTGCGGACCAGCCCAACTTGAGGAATCCAGGGATGTCACAGTTCTGGAAGGTGTTCTCCCCGCTCTGCTGCATCTCTGTGGGGGACAGCAGGGGCACAGCTACAGCAGGGCCAGCTCACCCCCTTGATGCACCCCCAGCCCCCTGGGCACCCCCTCACCCTCCAGGCAGTAGGAGTGGAACTCGATGTAGCACTTGCTGCGGCTGGTGGTTTTCAGGATCACCTCGAGGCTCTCCCACTCGATGCAGGCCAGCGCCTCGGGGCTGGAGCCAGGGGCTGCAGGCAGGTACCAGAGGGTCAGTGTCTGCCAGGGCTCACCCCAAACCGGGCACAGGGGTGACACACCCCAACCCCTTACCCTCCTTGGGCACAAACTGCGACGTCACTCCCACCTCGAAGGTGGCAAAGACGGGCGAGTGGTCGCTGGTCACGATGTCATCGGTGCAGCCTGGATGGTGGCAGGGGTCAGCTGGGTCCCCAAGCCCTGGGGTCCTGGGCAGCACTGGCCATCCCAAGCTCCCCCATTGCTGGGTTTTAACTCACCGTAGGAGTTACAGACCACGTGGGTCTCCGGGTGTGACTTCCACAGGATGCGATCACACCACGAGGGAACGTTGATCCTCACCTGGAAGTAGGGAAAGCAGTTGGTGCTGATGCCCTCGAGTGTGGCTCCCCCAGCCCAGAAAGACCTCCCAGCACCCCAGAAAGTGAGTTCCCTCCTGCCCAGACCCCCTCTGGGGAGGGAACAGGATGGTGGTGTGGGGGAGATCACCATGCAGCCCCTTGGCACCCTGCTGTCGCCATTCCCAGAGATGTCCTGTTTGGAAGGAGGCTTCAGGAACTCACCCCCGTGGGCTTGAACTTCTGCCACACGTAGGTGTCCCGGGAGCCCCGCTCGTACCGGTACGTGGGGGGGAAGGAGATGTCACCTTCACCTGGGAACAAAGACATGGAGGTGGCACAGGGGCCATTGTCCCTGCCTGTCCCCACAGCAACTGTCCCTGTAGGGAGTCACGGTCCCCATGTGAGGCTCACACCGACAGCTGGCACCCCTGGCACGGTTCACATCAAGGTCCCCCAGGCTCTGGACACTTTGTGCAGGGCTGTGCCAGGACAGGGGACCCCCGAGTGCCTGGGGGTGGCACAGGGGGAGGGCTGTGGGGACCCCGGGTGCCACTGTCCCAGTGGGGGGAGCAGCGCCCTTGTCCCCACACTCACTGAATCGCAGGAACACCTTGTTCTTCTCCCGCTCCAGGTTGAGCTGGTCCACAGCCAAGAGGGCTTGAAACTCCTTCTTGGTGACATGGGCAAGGATGTCCTGTGTTGAGGGGGAAGGGTTAGTGAGCCCCAGGGGCTCCTCTCACCCTGCTGACCCCAGCGTGGTCCCTGTGGGGTCCCACCTCCATGCCCATGTCCAGGCGGTAGTTGAGGTCCCCAAACCAGAAGAGGTGGGTGAAGCGCAGGGTGAGGTCGAAGCCCCCCAGACGTTTGTCACCCAGGACCAGGGAGTGCAGGATGTCACTGTAGTTCTGGTTACGCCTGTGGGGGGGGAATGGCAGCACCATGTGAGCCACCCTGTGTGAGACACCTCATCCTCATCCTGCCCCTGCTGGGTGGGGACAGGGACAGCCCCTCAGCACTCCTCCAGCCCCCTGAGACACCCACCTGCCCTGGGGCAGCCCCATCCCTCCGAGCCCCTCCATCACCTGTGGGTCTTCTCACTGCCGGAGGTCAGGTGGCAGTTGACGAAGCCAAAGGAGGTCCCGTTGAAAAGGAAGGAGACACCCACAGCTCCCTTGTTTCCTGCAGGGATGTGCTGCCACTGAGCTCCCCAGAGCTGGCCCTTGGGCTGCCCCCCCATTCTGGGTATCCCATCCCATGCCATCCCTACCCAGTGTGTTGGCGATCCCGGTTTTCACGCTGGAGGTGTGGACGTGGCTGATGCGCCGCTCGTGCTCCGGCTTCACCAGCACCACGATCTTGATGCTCCAGAGGCACTGCAGGGCC
>NW_021939395.1:1258425-1259781 GCF_001715985.3 Manacus vitellinus
GGTAACCAGCCCCCTGAGCCTGCTGGGGATGGCTTTGGGCTGCTGGGATCAGGTGCCTCTGGCACAGCCAGGGGTCCAGGCCGTTACCACTCGGTAGTCGATGGCCATGAGGGTCTTGAGGGAGGCGCGCAGGAACTCGACCCACTCGCGGTCGCCCAGGGAGTTCTCCTGGGTGCCGATGACGTAGATGTCATGGGGGATGCAGGCTGTGGTCTCGTCCTGGGTGTGCCCCAGGCCCCTCGAGGTCAGCCAGGAGGCCAGGGAGCGGGGGGGTGGGGTGCTGCCTGCAAGAAGGGACACGGGTCACCGGGGAGGGGACACGGGCCAGGCTCCTCCAGCTCCACTGCAGCCCATACCCTGTGCATGCCCAGGAGCTGCCGGGGTGGGAAGCATCATGCCAGCCCCATGGTTCACCCAGGTCCCTCCCAGACTGATGCTGGGATTTACAGCCCAAAACCCTCCCAGTATCCCAGCTCCTCTGTTTCACTAACACCCACCAGGTGAGTGGATCACGATGGGACAGGCAAACCCAAAAGCAGCCAGGTTGGTGTCTTGTCCAGCCTCCTCCTCCCACCAAGGAGCAGCTCTGACCTGAGGCTTCCTGGGGTGGCTCCCCGCAGCCCTCACCTCCCAAAACCCACCCAAGCTCACAAGAGCCTCCCAGGACAACGTGACCTTCTCCTGACCCCTTACCCATGTTCCACGTCCCGATGTACACTGAGACGAGCTCAGGCTCATCCAGGTTGGAGTGCTGGATCTTCATCAGCTGCAGCAGCTGACAAAAGGCCTCTCGCTTCTGTGGGATGATGAGGGTGTTTTAGGGTCTCAAAGGGGAAGAGGGGAGGTACAGCACCTTGGGATTGGGGGAATGTCACCCCCAGGCATAGGAGGGGTGGTCTCAGCCCTGAGATCATTCCTTTGCTGCTTCCCAATGGCTCCATTGCCCCAGGACCTACAGGTGCCACTTACCCTCGCGCTGGGGAAGACGAAGTCCCTGCCCAGGCTCTTCTGGGACTCCCGGGCCCACACCAGCCTCACCTTGCTCTGCACACTCTGGTACTTGATCAGCTGCAGGACTGAATGACGGGTGTCGGGGGGCAGTGGTGGACCACACCTCCCACCGTGGGGGTGACAGGCAGCGTGGGACGGGGGGTCAAGGTGTGACATGGTCTGTGGCCCATCGCCCCAGCATCAGGCCTGTGCCAGGGAATCCTACAGCCCCAAAGGGTCCTATTGGCAGCCCACGGGGGTCAGCAGCCGCTTACTTTTGTCCTGTGGGATCACCTCCTCCGGGGACCCGCTGTCCCGCTTGGTGACGGCCACCGTGCCCGACTCCACATCCACCAGCAGGACCAC
>NW_021939395.1:1261192-1275041 GCF_001715985.3 Manacus vitellinus
CCCGCCGTGCCCGGTGCACGGGGTAGAGCAGGGGGGTCACCAGCCCGTTGTTGGGGTGCTGGTAGGCACAGATCAGGTCAGGGAGGGTGCAGAAACACTGGGCTTGGATGCCCTGGATGGTCTGGGAGGCAGAGGAGGGGAAGCACCATCACATCCCGTCCTCTGCCAGGGGACCCATGGGTGAGGACCCATTAGGAGCATGGAGACATCTGCCTGGTTCAGCAGACATGGACCCCCAGGATGCTCTTTTTAGGGGACAGAAAGGGCAGCTGCAGAGGGCTGGGTACCAGGAGAAACCCTGAAGTGACACCAGAGAGGAAGTGAAGCTGAGCCAGCAGCCAGGACAGACACCTTGGAGACAGGTATGACAGGAATAGGGTCTGTGTGGCCAGGCTGGGGCAGGGGACAGTGGCAGGAAGGGGAAGAGTGTTTTGCTGTGGGGAGGCATCTTTGAGCTGAAGGAGTGGCTGCAAAGTGCTCACATCCTGCAGCTCGTGCAGAAAACAAACCACAGGCTGGGGCTCATGAGGCTGGGGCTCATGAGGAGCACCCCAGGCCCTCCACAGCTACATCCTGTCTATGCCCCAGCTCAGGGGCACTACCCAGGGCAGGAGGGACGCCCTGGGGGGCACCCGCTGCTGTGCACCCCCCCACACCCACCTGCACTGAGAGCAGCCCCTCGTCATCTGGGAGGATGCGATAGGTGTGGACGTGCCGCTGGAACCTGGGAGAGAGCAGGTGAGGGTCCCCCATGGCACTGCCCATGGCACTGCAGGCATGTGGCAGCGTTGGGGGCCCAGCTCTGAGGCAAACACCCCGTGCCCTCAGCAGAGGGAGGAACCGGGCTCACATTTCTGGAAATAAAAGCCTCACCCTTGGTCCAGGGTGTGTGCCCCTTGCAGGGAGGATGTGCAGTGTCCCCCTGCCTCCAAACAGCACAGACATGGCATGGCCATGACTCCACCAGCATTCCCTGGGGCACCCACAGCCCCGTGGTTCCACGTGGCACTGAAGGCTTTGGGCACCTCAGAGCCTGTTGCTCTGCTCCCCATGGCTGTGACAGCCTGGCTGTACTCGCCCTGAGGCCACTGCACATCCCTGCCGGTACCACCATCCTGTGACACCACCCTGTGGCACCAGCCTGGACTCTTTACTCGAGTCCTGCAGCCCCCCAGGTCCCTCAGCACCACGTGTTTGCAATTTGTCCCACACACGGGGCCAGGACTGTGTAGGAAGGGGGGGCATCCTGCCAAACCCGCCAACACAGGCAGGAAGGGTGCAGAGCAGGAAAGATGCAGGCAGCAGCAGGGGTGCAGGCAGCAGGAAGGGTGCAGACAGCCCCAGCAGGCAGCTCTCAGGGGCTGTACCCCTGGTTCCAGGTTGAGGGATGGCAAGAGGCCTCGTGTTGAGGATGCACCCCAAAGTCCCAGCACCGGAGTTGCTCACAGTGGGCATCATGGTCCGGATGTGGCCATGTTGGTGGGTAAGGGAGAGGGGATGTTTGTTTTTGCAGAGGGAGGGAGGTGTGTGTCAGCCTCTCCTGCTCCCACAAGTGTGGCCAGGCCAGTGGGCTGCCCAAAATGGCTCAGCCTGCTTTGGATTTTGGGTTCTCCCTTCAGCAGCCACAGTGCTGGGTGGCCCAGGCTTGATCTCCCAAGGACACAGGGGTTCTCCAGTGGTCTGACCTGGGGATCACTCAAAAACCCCAGTGCCAGGGAGCTGGCACCCCGCTCATCCCACTGGGGGTTTGGCAGTGCCTGGAGCAGGGAGAGGGACAGGGATGCCAGTGAGGGGCAGGAGAGAAGCCAGGAGCAGGGACTCACAGGAGGCAGAGGGCATATGCCCCCGCAACCGACTCGCTGTCCCGCACGAGGAAGGAGCCGTCCCGCCCGGCCCTGGCCAACAGCTCCTCGGCCTCCACCCTGCTGATGTCCCGGTGGTACCAGCTGGCTGCTGCCATCCTGCTGTGCCCTGTCCCAGCCCCACATCCAGCTCAGCAGTGCCAGCTGGCCATGCACTGGCCCACAGGGGCGGGTGAAGGGGGTGCTGTGGGGGTCCCTCGGTCCCCAAGCGCGGTGCTGCCCACAGGTCCCAGCGGGTGAGGGGCAGCCCCTGAGGAGAAGCTCACAGGGACAGGGTGCCCCACAGCCAGGCAGCCTGGCAGAGGCAGGACCAGGGTGGCAGCTGGTGGAGGCTGGGAGTCTGGATAATCCTCATGGCGGAGGCTCCAGCCTGCAGGGAGCACAGGGGCAGGTCAGTGGGAGGATCAGTCCCACGGGGGAGCAGCCCGGGGCCACCATCCTGCCCCGGTGCATGGCGAGGACAGGCCATGCTGGTGCCCCGGGGGCACACAGGGGTCTGATGCCACCCCCCACACTCACCGTCCCTCTCAGACGCCGTGGGGACTCCTGGGGTTCCTGTAGGGTGCTGTGGGCAGTGAGCTGAACTTTTCAGGTGCAGCCAAGCAGCAGCAGAGCCGTGATGCTGCACTGGCCTCTCTGGGCTCCCTCCGGTGGGTCACAGCAGCTCCCTGCCCATCACACTGCCCATTGGGGTGGCATCATGGGGCCAATGCCCACACTGATGCCCCCAGTCCCACTGGCTGGGCCCACCTGCTCAGTGCCCTGTGCCTTTCACTCTGTGGCTGCTCTCTTCCTCCTTCTCTTCCTCCTCCTCGCCCCTCCCCTGCTCCAGCCCCGCTACCACGGGAAGCCACAGCCCTGCAGGCTGAGCATGGCAGGGGCAGCAGGGCCACTCCTGGAGTGCCTCCAGCCCACTCCTGCTGTGTTTTCTCCTCAGGGATGATGGATGAGGCAGAGCCACATCCCTCAGGCAGGACCTTGGGAGAAGGGACTGCCAATGGCGTAGGACAGCAGGAAGCCCCTGAAATGTGTTTGGGGTGGAGGGTAGGTGAGCATGTGGGCAGGGACTGAGATGGTCACTGTGTGGAGATGGAGCTACTCTGGGCACCAGGCACCCACGATGGCACTTATGTCACTCCACCTGCCTTGCCTGCAGGCAGAAGGGAATTGGGGTTCTGGGACTTCCAGGAAGGGGCCAGGAAGGAGAGGATTTTGCCAGTGGGACAGGGCTGCAGACAACACTGGGGCTCCCCACAGCTCCTGGTGCAGCCCCGGAGTTTTGCTCCTCGTGGCCAGGAGCGAGCGGCCACACGTGCGGCGGATTGAACTGCACAGGCTGATTAGCACCAATTAATTACAGATGAGCAGCAGCCACCGTCTGCTGCCCAAGTGCCTGGCAGCACCACGGCTGCTGGGGGGGAGAGGGGGCAGCAGGTTCCTGCTGGAGGAGGATAAGGATGAGGATAGAGTGCTGTGCCAAGCCACTCTCCTGGCCGTCCGCCACCCTCGGCATCCCAAACTGATCCGTGCAGCCATGAGCCAATGCAAAGGGACTGTCGCCCACCACCTCCTGCCCCAGCCACCAGTGCAGATGTGCCAAAAGCCCCTTGAGGCTTCCTCCTGGATTCCCAGCCTCGAGAGGAACCTGTGGCCAGGCCACCAAGAAGTCGGGCCAGCCTCTTGACTTTGGGCTGGCGGCTCTGGGCCATGCGGCAGCAGGTGCGTCTCTCGCCAGCACCTGCCTTGGGGACACACAGTGGTGGTGGGTTTGTGCAGGGACAGCGGCTGGAGCCCCCCATCCTGCTGGACACCCCCATCCTGCCAGAGGCCCCATCCCACCAGAGGCCCCATCCCGCCGGCGCTGCTCCCTCCCGTTACTTAACAGCGCGTCAGTAATTCCCGCGGCCGCGGAGATGCCTGTCTTCGACTAATGCCATCCACGCCTCCTAATCCGGATCAGGGGAGGAAGCCCTGGAGCTCTGAGGGGCTTTGGGAAATCAGCAGTGCCTGCTGTGAGTGTTTATGTAAGGTGGCTGCCGTGCACAGTGCCAGAGGCCCCGGCACCCGGCGAGCTCTGCCAGCACCTGGGCACAGGTGTAGTTGGGAAGGCAATGTGGGATCAGTGCCAGATTTCTGCACCCAGGCCCCCTTCGGAGGGCAGACCCTACGGACACAGGGGCCTTCTCTGGTGGGGCAGGACATTCCAGGGCACCATCCACTGGGAGACAGGAATGAAGCCAGGCCCCCACATGTTTCACCAGCCCCGTGTCCCTGGTGTCATGCCCCTTTGGAAGTGGCTGAGCTGTGCCTCATGCACCACATGGACCTGCAGGGATGGTGGGATGAGGCAGATGAGAGGAACATTTGGCCATTTATTACTTACACATGAAAAAGGAAGAAGGCCTCTCTCATTTCCCTATTATTTATAACACTGCTTCCTTCCCTGGCACTTGGTTTGGAGCTTGGTGCGAATGTGGGAAGGGATGTGGTCTCTGTTCACCTCACCCCTGTTTTGGGGAGGGGAAATATCTGTTCCCCAACCTGGGGAAGGCTGAATCCATGCAGTTGGGACTAAGGTGAGCTGAAGTCATCCACAATGAACTCTGCTGTCCACCCTTGCCATGCTGGATAGACCCTACAGCCACAGGAGAGCAGCACTGGGCACAGGGCTCTTCCTGGGAGTGTAACAAGGAGCCACAAACACAGAGTTCAGGATTAGGTGCCCCAGGCCATGGCTGGGCAGCGGGTGTCCAGCTGGGGCTGCCTCCTCCTCCTCCTCTTTCACCCTGTAGCGTGAAGGTCACAGTTCATGTGTCCCCCTGACTGTGGCAGAAATAGCCCCCGTTAATCTGCACCTTAAGCAGCTCTCCTGTGTGCAATTAGAGATCACAAGTCCCGGCCCCAGGGAACGTGTGCTGGCAGATAAAGCCTTGGCAGAAGGGCTGCCATGCCATGGTGGCTCCTGGTGGCTCCCAGTGGCTGCTGGTGGCTCAAAGGGCTCGGGGCACAGGTGGGCTGTGTTAGGGAGGAGTTGGTACCCAGGTGATGAAGGTTGTTGAGCTGATACAGGTTGCTGGGAGGAGGTTGCTGGCAGCTCTGGGATGGAGGTAGGAGCGAGCAGGGACATCCTGACCTCAGTGCTTAGCTCTGGAGGCTGAGCCAGAACCAAATGCACCCCCAAAGCAAAGCATATGGGTGAGCAAGGAAGGGTTTGAGGGATGCTGGAGGAGAGGAGGATGGGTGGGGCCTTGCTGGAGGAGTTTGCAGCTGCCCTAGGCCATCCTTGGGATCTGTGGCCCATCCCAAGAGCCAGCCTGGGGCAGCATCCTGCAGCCATCCCCACGGGAAGGGGATCCCACACTGCAGGCTGGCTGTGGGAATGCTGCTCTCCCGGCAGCTGTAAGGCAGAGCCACTCTGTGCTTTGCAAACCTTGAATTAATGATGTGTTAATTGGGTCAGGCAAGGCCAGCCTGTGGTGTTATGAAATGACCAGGGCTGAGGAGGTCATGCTGGGGGACAAGTGGTAGGTCTGTGTTGCAACACCCAGGGGTGGCTGGTCCTTCCCTGGTGATTCAGGGAGGGGGAATCCTGCCAAGGCCTTCACCCCAACATCTTGTACCCCATGGCAAGGGTGTCCCATGTGCCTCGGACCATGGCAGGTCATCTCTAGGTGACCAACCTCATAGGCACGTTGGTCACGCAGGAAGCTGTTTGTGCCTCCATCCGTCTGTTATCCAGCCAGGAAAGTCTGTAAGGGAGGGAGAACATTGGGAAGGTCCCTCGCTCCCCTCTGCCATCTCCATCCACCCTCGTGCCCAGGGCTGGCCCAGCTCCACTTGCCATGGGAGCAGCTGTAGAGAGCCCCTGTGGGAACCTGCACCCCTTCTCACCAGGAGCAGAGCTTCCACCTCAATTACCATCACCTTGCTCCTAAGCCCTTTGCCAATCCCCATAAGCTGCTTTCCCAGGGCTCCAGCAGCAGGGTATTTTTAGCCCACTCTTACTCGCGAAGCGTCTCCCCAGTTAATCAACTAATAGGATTCTTCCCGAAAGTACCTCTCCCACACTCACACACAGACACACACCCCCTGCATCCCCAGCCAAGGCTGAGTGGGCGAGATCAGATGCCAGGGGAGGGACAGCCAGGGGGGATATAAGAAGCTGCAGGACTGCGAGCAGCCCGTAGTGACTGGGTGGCACTGGGACGTGCCAGCAGAGGAAGAAGAGAGTGTCTGTCTGTCCATCCACCTGCCAGGTGAGTGCTGCCTGCTCTGCTGCCCGGGCCCTGCCAGTGCTTCAGGGTTCAGAGTTTTGGAAAACACTTGGGGCTGGACTGTGGCTGGAAGGAGGGTGGTTTGGGGCTGAATTGGGAAAAATGAAAAGGATTTCAGCATGGCCAAGCCAGAGGGCACGAGTGGAGGGGTGGGGTAGTGGCGTGCAAGAGCTTAGCCAAAACTAGGAGGGGTTTGAATCCCTTCTCTGGGGCCTGGGAGGTGCAGAGGAGGAGTTCAGCTCTCCTCTCCTCCACCTTTCATTGTCTCATCCCCAATTCCCGGGGTCTGGAGAGGTTTGAGATCTCTGCTCCCACTCCCTTCCCACCTTCTCCTGCTGCTACCCAAGAAACCCTGCAGGTGAGGATTCCTGAGCTTCACATCCCACAGCACCCAGGGGCATCAAAGATCCTGAGCTTGGGACTACTCCCTTGTCTTCCCATGGCAAGGAAGATCATCTCCTCCCACCGTATCAATGCCTTCTCTCTCACCAGCATCCCTGTGCTTATTTACAGAGGCAACTCTGTCCACGTGCCCCTGGGACTTAACATCCTGCCAGGGATTAAGCTCTGCTCATGTCAGAGCTGCCTAACTTTAAGAAGCTGAGCTCATCCCACCCATTATCCTGGTGAATTGGCTGGTGATCCATGTGATATTTACGGATTCATCCTGGACACCAGGCAGGAGAGAGCAGGACACAGGGAGCAGCTGGGCAGGGCTGGGCAGCCCCTGCCACACTCCCAGCATGAAGGGATGGGGATGGAGGGACCTTGTGCCTCGAGACCCCTCTTTCCACAGGGCAATTAAGCTTCCCTTGACCTCTCTCCCTGTGGTTTCCTCCTTTTCCCGTGAGTGACAGGACAAAACGAGCCTGTTCCTGCTGTTAAGCCATGGTAGCCAATTTCCTGCAGACAGGAAAAATTCATAGAGTTGAAACTCTGTAAGGCCTTTTGTTCATTTGCTTGCCTTTCCCAGCCTTGAACCTGCTCCACTGGGAGTAACCCCTGTGCTTCCTATTTTAGAGGAATCACAGAATGCTTTGGGTTGAAAGGGACCTTAAAGACCTTCTCATTCCACCCCCTGCCATGGGCAGGAGCACCTTCCACTATCCCAGGTTCCTCCAAACCCCGTCCAACCTGGCCTTTGACGCTTCCAGGGCTGGGGCAGCCACAACTTCTCTCAGCAATTTGTTCCAGTGCCTCACCACTCTCCCAGTAAAGAATATTTTCCTAAATCTAATATAAACCTACTCTTTCACTTTGATTTCTGGGACACCACTCTCCCTTTTTCTCTCTCACCTTCTCTCCACCACCTTTTTGGCCAGGGACAAGGGGCTGGCTTGACCCTGCTGCTCCCTTGTGCCACCCCAAAGCTGGGCAGCCCCCACTGAACCTGGAGCTCCTGAGCTCTGCAAAGGGGACAGGCCCAGCAGTGCCATGTCCTGAGGGCTCTGCAGTTTGTTGGGGTGTGGGGGATGTGTCCTGCTGGAGGCAATGGCTGGGGGCTGCCCCTTCCCCATCTCCTCACCCAGACCTCTCCTCATCTCTCCCCACAGATCCCACCTGTGCAACCGCTGACTGAAAATGGCACAAGGAGCAAAGTAAGTGTCTTTATTTATTTATTTATTTATAATTGGGATGGAGCAGGGCCCTGCAGGGCAGCAGCAGAGGGAGAAAGAGTCCCCCCCACTCTCCCCACCCGCTGCTCCCATGGGCTGGAATGTGAAATCACAGCAGGGGCTGTCATGGAGCCAGGAAAGCCCCTTCTCTTTTTAATTCCTGTTGGGTCTTCTCACTTACCCTTAAGACACAGCAAATCGACCCCCTCCTCCATGGTCACCCTGAGCTCAGGAGCACAACATCCCCTGGGTGGGGGTTTGGCTCTGAATTCACAGGACACCAAATTCCTGGGGGACAGGACACCCCAAGCAGGCTCTGGGGTAGCTCTTGGTGGTGCAGCACATTTGCAGGGAAACCCCCATCTCCCTGCCCTGGGAGTGGGCTGTGCTCCACCCAGCCTTGTCCAGGGCATTCCCAAATATGTGTCTCTGTTTTCTCCACAGGGTGTTCAAGAAGACCAGCCCCAACACCAAGGTGAGTCCATGGCCTGTCCCCAGGCGTGGTCAGCCCAGGGACAGCCTGTCCTGGGATTCTCCAGGGAGAATCTGCCCCTAGGAACCAGGCTGGGTCTCCCTTCCCTTTGAGATCAGACTGATTCCTACTGGACCTGCCATGATGCCACTGCAGGATGCATTTTTCAAAATAGAAATTAAAAAATGCCCTGATGTGACCCCTTAACTGCAATGTCTGGTCCAACACGGTATTGAGCCCCACAACACAACCCAGGGCTACAAAATTTGGGACCATGGCAAATACTAACCTGCTTCCTCCTTTCCCTCCAGCTTTCCATCTACCTGGGGAAGAGAGACTTTGTGGATAACGTGGACTCAGTGGAATCTGTAGGTGAGTAGGTCTGTGCCCAGCACACAGGTGGAAGCACAGGCAGGGAGAGGCCAGGAACACTGGCATCCGTGCAGATGTCTGCTTACCTCTGCTTTCCACTGGAGCAGAAGGAGCAAACATCCTGTTTTCCTGCAAATACCTTTAAGAAAAATGGTGGGGAAAGGGACAAAGTCCCTTTGTGAAACAACCCAGCCGTGCTGCTGGGAGAGATGCTGGAGGAGGCATCACCATCCCCTGACCAGCAGCTCCCCTTGGTCACCTTTCAGCTGAAAAGTGGATTATTTGAGTTTAAAAAGCTGTGTTTTAGGAAGAATCTTCCCGTGTGGGTGAGCTCACTGTTCCTTCTCTGCTTGTTTGCAGATGGTGTCTGCCTGATCGACCCAGAGTACCTGAAGGACAGGAAAGGTATTGATACAGAAACCACAGGGAAAGAGGGGAGGGGTGGAAACCTGTTCAAAGCTCACCAGTGACCTGGGGCTGTGCTCAGGTTAGAGCTGCAGTGTGTTTACAGCTCGTTGGACAGCAGGGCCCCAGCAGCACAGAGACAGGAGGAACCCTGTTGGTTTTATATTTAGTGCCCGAGGCCCAGCTCCTGCTAACAGTCAGGTTTCTGCTGAAGGGTTATTAACATAGGTTTTCTTTCTTTCCTACCTACCCCTTCCCCGCCATGCCTCCCCTCCATCCCACCCTTCCCTGCCCCTCTCAGTGTACGTGACCCTGACCTGCGCCTTCCGCTACGGCCGCGATGACCTGGACGTGATTGGGTTGACCTTCAGGAAGGACATCTGGGTCCAGACCGTCCAGATCTTCCCACCCGTGCCGGACCAGGCCCCCAAAACCCTCACACCCATGCAGGACAAGCTGCTGAAGAAGCTCGGGGAGAATGCCTACCCCTTCACCTTCGAGGTAGGGGCTGCTCAGCTCTTCCTGGCCATGCTCCCCCATGGAGTGCACTGGGATTTATCTCTGGGCATGCTCTTTATTTCCTTTCTTCTCTCTTTCCCTGTTCTGCCCAGATTGCCACCAACCTGCCCTGCTCCATCAGCCTCCAGCCTGGGCCAGATGATGAGGGAAAGGTGAGCTGCTGTCCCCAACCCGTGTCCCCCGGACCTCTCCTCCCTGGCAGGGAGTTAAATTGTGAGGTGCTAAAAATGAGAGCTGTTTCTCTTTCATGGGGACATGGCCCATGGGGTGAGGGGTGGGGAGGAAGGATGGCTGGAGTCAGCACCAGGATCTCCAGGGGAAGGAACCTAAACCTCAGGTAGCTCCAAGCCCCTCCTGCTCAGTGACCACACGTGTTCCCCCAGGCCTGCGGTGTGGACTTCGAGGTGAAGGGATTTTGTGCTGAAAATCTGGAGGAGAAAATTCACAAAAGGTATTTTCAAGGGATGCCTTTTCTGCCCCACGGCCCTAAAACTGAACCACGGGTTCTTTTCGGGGTGACCAGCGTCGAGGCCAAGCCAAGGGCCTGCTGTCAGCTTGTGCCATGTTTGGGTGGGGTATTCTGCCCGAAATAGGGGCAATGGCCTAAGAGCAGGTGGCAATGTGCCCCCTTTGGCTGGAGACACTGTGACTGTCACTGTGACCCCTGGAAGGTGGTGTGGACGTGCCCCCGGTGGGACACTGGGGGTGAGCCCTGCCATCCCGCAGGAACTCCGCGCGCCTCATCATCCGCAAGGTGCAGTTCGCCCCCACACAGACGGGGCCGTCCCCGAAGGCGGAGACCACCCGGCAGTTCATGATGTCAGACAAGCCTCTGCACCTCGAGGCTTCCCTGGATAAGGAGGTCGGTAGGGAGCTGTCCCCTGCTTCGTGCCACCCCGGGAATGGGGAGCAGGGTAACCATGTAACCAAACCTCTTCCCTCCGCAGATCTACTACCATGGAGAGCCCATCAATGTGACCGTCAACATCAACAACACCACCAACAAGATGGTGAAGAAAATTAAGATCTCAGGTGAGAGGGGGCACAGGGGGAACATCCTGGCACCCACCACATCCCAGTCTCCCTGTGAGAGAGGGGAACGGTGTGTCTGTGCCTCTGCCACGCCACCAACATGGCTCTCTCTTGTGTCCCCTCAGTGGATCAGATCACAGATGTGGTCCTCTATTCCCTGGATAAATACACAAAGACTGTGTGCACCGAGGAGATAAAGTAAGGAAAAAGGGGCTGGAGGTGATGTGGCACCTCAGCCAGAGGGAGGAAGAGAAAGAAGGAGGAGGATGGGAGAGGGATGGGGAGAAGGGGTGTGGGAGACAGTTTTACACCAAGCAGAAAAATATCAGGGTTAGAAGAGCAGGTGCAGAGGAAGCAGAGGAGAGGGAAGGCCGTGGCCCCTGTGGCCCCAGCACAAGGTGGTGGTGGCCAGGAAGGTCCCTGGGGAAGGTGCACAGCTGCCCCCTGGCTTCTTCCTCTCCTCAGTTTGCATCTCTGAGGGCAGCCACAGCCTCTTCACCCCTGAGAAAGAGGAGGGATGGAGCAAAGGCTGGGGGGAGAAAAAAAGAAGTGGTTGTGAGGGGGAATGAAAGGAGGAAACAGGCCCTGGCAGCTGTGTGGGGAGGGCAGGGGGGCTGGCTCTGCACAGGTGACTGGGGTGATGCTGAGCACCCACCAGGCTGGTGCTGGCTCTGAGCCCTCCTCTCCCACTCCTTCCAGTGAGACTGTGGCAGCCAACTCCACCTTCTCCAAAACGTACTCCGTGACCCCCCTGCTCTCGGCCAACCGCCAGAAGCGAGGCCTCGCTCTCGATGGGAAGCTCAAGCACGAGGACACCAACTTGGCCTCCACCACCATGTGAGAGCTGGGTGGGATCCCCCTGCTCCCCACTCCTACAGCTTCCCACTGCTCAGGGTGCTCTGGGCTCCCCCACACCTTCTGTGCCTGAGCCCACCCCGCCCAGCTGGAAAACTTAGGGATTTTGTGACACAGACCCACCTCTCCATCCTGTAGGAGAGATGCAGCCTCCCAGTCCCAACACTGTCCAAAGCTGCTGGATCTCTCTGCAGAGCTGGATCTTGTCTTGGAAGTAAATCCCAGCTCAGGCAGTTCAAGAAGCTTCCAGAAACTGCACTGTGGCTTCAGCCAAGTGCTCTGCCCTCCCCTTTTTTTTCCTGTTGTCCTCTCCTGCTAAATCCCACACATAGAGGGGGCATGGATACAGCCCTGAGAGCTGCTGTGGGGGGTGTGGATGGGACCTGTGGGCAGCACTGCCCCCTCACTGCTCCTCTCTGCCTTCCTCCTAGCCTGAGACCCGGCATGGACAAGGAGGTGCTGGGCATCCT
Organism: Manacus vitellinus; assembly: GCF_001715985.3. Lineage (NCBI taxonomy): Eukaryota > Metazoa > Chordata > Aves > Passeriformes > Pipridae > Manacus > Manacus vitellinus. Next base: position 1,273,070 of record NW_021939395.1, read on the forward strand.
GGTGTCCTACAAAGTGAAGGTCAACCTGATGGTGTCCCGAGGAGGGTAAGGCTCTGTGGGCACAGGGATCAGGGACTGCCCCCTTGGGCTGTGCTGGGGGATCTTGCGCCTCCAGGGAGATGGAGAGGGGACTCAGACCATGGGCTCCCTTGCCCCTGCCCTGCTCCCCTGGTCTGTGGGGCAGTGGGCTGCTCTCTGACTCCCACCCCTCTGGCCCCATCACCCCTACTGTCAATCACCTTCTGCCCTATTATAAAACAAAGTCTAAAACACCTCCCCTCCTCTGCCTTGGCTGATTTCTGTGCCTTCTCTCCTGCTGCCACAGGATCCTGGGGGATCTCACTTCCAGGTAAGGGGAGCTGCCTGTGGGGCCGGGCACGGTGTGGTTCTGGGGGGGATCATTGACAGAGGTGCTTTTCCTTCCAGCGATGTTGGTGTCGAGATGCCCGTCATCCTCATGCACCCCAAGCCTGATGAGTGTAAGTAGAGTGTGGGATGCTGCCAAAACATGGGGAGGAAGGAGCAGCTCTGGTTCAGAGTGGAACCAGTGAAAGCAACCCTGATACAGCCTGTGCAAAGGGCCCTGCTCTGCCCCGGCTGGGGGGGGCACAGCTGGGCTGCACCCACCCTGTGTCCTGGAGCAGGGTGGGAGCAGTTCTCCCGTGGGATGGGCACAGCTGTCCGGCTGGGCTGCACCCACCCTCTTTCACGGAGTGGTGTGGGAGCAGTCCTCCCCAAAGCACCCTTCCCAGCGTCCCTCTTTCCACAAAAACACCCAGGCATTAAGGGGAGCTGTTAGCTGGTCTGTCTTTTCTGTACTAACCTGCACGTCTCTCTCTCTCCCCATCCCTTTCTCCCCATGCTGTGCTTATCACTGGACTACAGCTAAGATAAGGTAAAGAGATGTTCCCTCTAACACATCAACCACACAGATCTGCCCCTGTCAGAAGCAGCTGGCAATGCTCTTCCAGCCACAAGTGCCACCGCTGGACACAGTGTCCCCATGGCCTTGATCCCCACACTGAGGTCCCTCAACTGCTGGAAGTCACATCCCTGTGCCCCTAAATGCTCCCCAGCACCAGAGACCTCTTGTCCTCCCACCACATCATCTTACTCCAGCTGAAGCCACAGCTGGGGCTGCTTCCCTCTGGGAAGCCACAGCATGTCAAACCCATTCCTGGCAGCCACAGCCCTGGCTTGTAAAACCCCAAAGGTTTTGTGTCTGGTTCCACCCTGCAATGGGACATGAGCACTGGGATTTGGGGCCTGGAAACCCAGGCTCCAACTGCAGGCTGTCACACCAACCTCTTTCACACTGTCCCTTTCCCAGCTCAGCAAGGACATTTAAACTTCCAGTGGAGCAAATCTCTTGGCCTATCCCCATCATGGCTTCCTGTAGGATTTGCCAAGTCATTTCACATTCCCAAGCTTTTGGAATCACTTTTGCTGACTCTTTTTTTCTGTTTTCCTCCCCCACTTTTCACTTTGTGGCTCTCCCTCGCTGTCACCAGCCATTTGCCTTTCTCAAAGAAGTAGCTCAGCTCTTTGTCGCCACTTTCATTTATTTTCCTTCCCTTTTTTTTCCCTTGACAATGCAAAATGTTGCCTTGAAAAACACCAGAAGTTGCAGGCCCAGCTCCTCGGGCCACACAGGCTCACAGTGGAGCCAGTGATGGGGCCTGGGTTTGTGTGCTGGGCTCAGGCTCACAGTGACCTGAGTGTTCCTTGTGGGGTGATGAGGCCAGGGTGACCATCGTGTTGTCCCCAGTAGGAGCAGGGTCTGGGGCCTAGCAGAGATTTCCCCTCCTCACTCTGGTGCATTCTGTGTTCTCACCGTGCTCTGCTCTGCCTTCCAGTGAGGAGGACATTGTCATCGAGGAATTTGCTCGCCAGAAGCTCAAGGGAGAGAAGGACGATGAAGATGAGAAGGAGGAAGCCGAGAAGGAGGGTTAAGCTGCTGGTCCCACACGGC
>NW_021939395.1:1276846-1284093 GCF_001715985.3 Manacus vitellinus
TTTTGTCTCCAGTTGACTCCCTTTTGTGCCCCATCCCGCAAAATTCATGGATGAGTTGTGTGTTTTCCTTGGAATCGTGGTGTTCTTTGCTGGGAGTGTCCAAGGCCAGGTTGGACAGGGCTTGGAGCAACCTGGTCCAGTGGAAGGTGTCCCTGCCCATGGCAGGGCGTGGGACTGGGTGAGCTTTGAGGTCTCTTCAATCCCAGACCATCCTGGGATTCTTACTGCTCCAGCCCAGAACTGTAGCTCTTGCAGGAATTTCCAGAAGTTCTCCAATTCCCCTGCCTTTCCAAGGCAGGATTGACATTGCTGCTGGTAGATATTTGTCTAACCTGCTTTTAACCCTCTCCAATGTTCATCATTTCACAACCTTTTTAGAGGCAGTTAATTCCTTTTCACTTTTCCATCCATGTCCTTCGAATTTTTCTTGCCTTCCTGAGCAAGAATTGGAGATCTTCTCCTTGTTTCCTGTTTCATATCAGTTCTGCACTTTGTGTCTTGATTAAATTTGGAGATGTAAATGTAAAGTTTTGAATCAAACCACCAGACTTTGCTCTGTATCTAAAATCTCATTATGAAGGAAGAAAGGATGCAAGTCTTGGATGTTGCTTTTCCGTGCAGCCAAAGGCAGCAGAACTGGGGTGTCACCTGGTTTGTTTTGATGTTTGTGTCCCAGGCTTGGGGATTACATAAGTAGCAGAGCACGAGGAACAAAGCAGATTTGTGGGTTGCTTAAAGCAAACAACCAGTTCTTTGTTATCTACATGGCAACACACCTGATTGGAGGACCAGGCCATCACCATGATTAATTTTTGACCTACAGAGATTGATTTGCCTCTCTCATTTTGGGAATGATTTTCCTAGCTGGTTATTTCCCAGGAAGGTGTGGCTGGAATGGTCTGAGATTGGCAGCTGCTTTCAGATCAGTGCCACTCCCAAAGCAGTGCTTATTTTTTTTCCACTGCTGCTTGAAAGTAATTTTTCTCTTCTCTTGTAGTTGGGAAGACCTCCCTGATCACCAGGTTTATGTATGACAGTTTTGACAATACTTACCAGGTATGTGGTAGGATTTTATCTTAATTTTTTGAAAATATTTATGGGCAAATCTGTTCCCTGCTGTTAAAATTTATGCCTGTGAGGGCCAAGCACATTGATCCATGAGGTGTCAGTTAAATATCACATAAAAGGTTAAAATGTGCCTTGAAACAGAGATGAGGCTTCATGATTAAACCAGAGCATCCAGGATGATGTCAGGAAATCCAGTGTACAAAAAGGCAGCAGGGTTTAGATCCTGTTTGGGTATGTGAGAAGCCTTGAGGAAGATGGGGAGAAACACTGATTTATGGGTCTGGCTGATGGAGAAGATGATGGTCAAGATGCCTGGTGATGGATTTGGGAGTCTCAGGAAACAGAGGATGAATAAGATAGGAACATCTTGTGATAATTCCTGGTCTCCGGCATCTTTAGAGCTTCCATTTAAGTAGGAGTAGTTGAGTCTGGAGTGTATAGATGGATCTGCAAGAAGTCAGCTTTGGTATATTCAGTCTCTCATTTTTTTTATTACTATTTTTTAACTAAAAGACTAAAGATAGGAAAAGCCAGGGAAGTCTTGGCAGGGAAGGAGGAGGGTGGGGATGAAGAGGCTGCAGATGAAAAGGAGAAGATGTGTAAGAGGCCTGAAGATTTTTAGGAAGAATTAATTGCTTCAAAGGCACTTAGAAGTATTTCAAGGGAATATCAGATATCTTTAAAGCAGGAGATTAGGGGTTATCTTTTAATTCAGCCAGAAAGAGTTACTGGTTTAGACTGGGGTAATTTTGAGTTGAGGACAAATAATTCACTGGAACTAGATCCTCTTGTGCTTCAAGTGTTTCCTTTCCTGGCTTTTGTAAGGTGCTGGCAGAGATCTGTGTGCTTATTAAGATTTATTAACCTTGTCCTGGCTAGAAAATAGGCCTCCCAAAAATAAGTTCTCCCTACCAAAATTGACTATGGTGGTCTTTTCTAGTATTCCATGGTCCATGTTCTGCTGGAGCCCTTCTGTGCTGCCTGTGTGTGTTAGGATTAAAATAATCTATGTCTAAAACACTAAAATCTGCTACATCAGAGCTGTCTCCTGTTTCCTGGGGTTATGAAGGGCTGGGACAGCAGCTTGGTTGAAGTGCCTGGGAGTGCATCTAACTTAGTACATTATTTTAAATGTCTTTTTACTGGAATTGCTGTAGCAATGGGAATGTGAATGGACGGAGACTTGCAGAAAGAATGGCCTGAGAAATTAAGCTTCTGAGTGTCACTGGAAGGGAAGCACCTTTCTGAAGTGGAAAGCCCTGAGTAAATGTGGCTTTTTAGCTTTGAATTGTCCATGATTTATGTGTCTCATTTGTTCCACTATTTGGTTATTTCTAATAAGATAATTTTTCCCAGGCTGAGCTGGGGTAGGCCAGAATGAGCTGTGATCTGTGTTGAGATCCATTAATGTCTCAGGCTAAAATCCAGCCTTAGAGGGGGGTTCTTGTGTGAGGAATGCTGTGAAATGAAGCCGGTGCAGATACCCAGATTGCTTTGTTTTCATCCCCTCTGTCGAAAGCCAGATCACTTCACCAGCTTAATCTCAAGTTTGTGGAGGTTTCTGAGAGTTTGGAAGGGTGGGAGCTGCAGCTGCTGGAAGGCAGGTTGCAGTCCCTAATGCTTCCCTTCTTTGCAGGCAACCATTGGAATTGATTTCCTGTCAAAAACGATGTATCTGGAGGACCGCACGGTAAGTGAGGCGTGGGTGGGATGGCGTGGGAGCTGCAGGGCTGGGCCCTTCCCCTGGCCCTTCCTCCAGCAGCTGCTGAAATCCCCCAGAGGACCAGCCTTTGTGGTACCTGTTAAGATCCGAGACCTCCAGCAGGAAGTCAAAATCTTCCATGGAAAACTGGGACGAGATAATGGCCATATCCCAGGGAATGAATGGGCTGCCTGTTGTAGGAACCTGGTTTAGGTGTGCAAACTACACCCAGAATTTGCAGCTCTGCCTCTGGGATTGTCAGTAGGAACAGGGCTGAGCTGAGCTCAGGTGTCACAGAACATTCTGAGCTGGAAGGGACCCACAAGGATCATCAAGTCTGACTCCTGAAGTCAATGAAAAGCCAGTGAGGGGGGTTCTACAGGAGTTGGTTTTCCAGGGCTTGAAGTCATTCATGATTGGACCTTGTCCCTGCTCATAGAAAGCTCCTGTTTTCAGGACTGTAACACAGTTCTGAGCCACTGTAGTAAAGCAATTTTGGATTTAGCCTGCATGAAATTCCTTTTGGCATAGAGACCCCTCACACCCTTCCCCTGCCTTTCAGTGTTTGTGGTTTTGTTCATGTTTTGCTACTGTTTGCCTTTTTTGCCTTTTTTGCTGGTTTTACTGCTGTGTGAGGACTGTGTGACAGTGCTGGGGGAGGAGGGGACAGTCCTGTGTGTTGCTTTGGGTCTGTTGCTTCCAAGGAAAGCTGAGCCCAGTGTGTGTGATGAGTTCCCTGGGAGCTTCTCTGCCATCTCACCTGTGATTCACTACGAGAAAAGACCTTCCTTAACCTTTCTTTGGGGGGAACTAATGGATACCATTCTTCAGTGGTGCTGGCAGAAGAGGGCAAAGATCCTGGGAATGCTGCTTGACACCTGTGAGGGCACAGTGGAATGTCTGTGTGCTGTTTCCAGCAATGGAGTGTTGATTTCTCATGGTTGTGTAGGTCAGGATGTTATTCACCTGCTGCCCTGCTATCCACAAAATACCATTTTCATTCCAAATACTGTTAGTTTTCCTGATTATGTAAGTGGTCCACAGAGCCCATGGAGCCTGTTTAAATAACAGAGGTGTGGAATGTAGATAAGAGGAGAGACAAATACAAACACACAAGCTGGGAAGATTCAGACAGTGAAATAGTTCCTCAGATGTAGCTCATGCTGCCTTTTGCAATAAGCTTTGATTTCTGGGCTGGAAATGAAGAGTGCTGAGCCTCCAGCTGGGGTGTGGGCTTTGGTGTATTTGATATGTCCTTACAGCAAATAACATATCCTGGAATTACACCTGTGCTCCATCACTCAGCTCTGATCAGGGTCTGGACAAACTGGCAGAAGGGGCTCCCCATCCCTGGAAGTGTCCAAGGCCAGGTTGGACAGGGCTTGGAGCAACCTGGGCTAGTGGAAGGTGTCCCTTGTTGGATATAAATGCAAGATAAGCCAGTCTGGAGGGCAGTTGCTGTTCTGGCTCATCTCCCACTCCTGTGTTTTACCACCTCTGGATTCCCCGTGGGTTGATCCACCCCTGGTGATGTGTTCCTTAGAGACAGGAGTCACACATCCACCAGGGTCACTGAGGTGTTTCCATGTACTCCCCTCGTTAGCAGGTGGTGTGAGAAGGGGTTTTTAGGGATGGCTGGGTGGATGGTGTTGGTGTGTGGGATGTTACTGGTGTGTGTGCTGAGGTCCCCGTGAGGCTCAGAAGTGTCTCTGCCTCTTTCCACGGTTCTGTTTCCGTTTGAACTTTCCTTTCGTTGCCTTAGTTTTGCTTTGCAGTTAGTTTATTTTTTTTTTCTCATTTATTTATTTATTTTTATTTCACTTGAGTTTTGGTTTTTGTTTTCCGTTTTCCTGCTCTCCCCCTTCCCCTGCCCCCCCTGCACTTCTCCATTTCCCAGATCAGGCTGCAGCTGTGGGGCACAGCCGGCCAGGAGAGGTCCCTCAGCCTCCTCCCCAGCTCCACCCGTGACTCTGCCGTGGCTCTCATTGTCTTTGGCACCACAAGTAGGTATTGAGCCAGAGGTCTGCAGGGACCTTGCTTTTAACAGGGATCTTTATGTGTTGGAAGTGGTGGTGGTGGTGGTACCCAAAAAGAGCTAAAATAGACTAGCTGTGGGTGTTGGCTGAGGGCTGAGCAGGGACTGGGAATTGCTGTGTCTGGGCTGATTGCAATGGCAGGTGGTTGGAAATCTTTGGAAAACTATTATTTTTCTTTTTTTTTTTTTTTTTTACTTCAGAATTATTTTTTTCCTTTCTAGAGAAAATACAGATATATATATATAATTTGTACAAGTACCAGCTTCAGGGGCCAAAGCAAAGGAACACTGTCAGAGTAGGTAAAACAGCACAACACCCATTCACACAGAAGCTGGGGAGTGACTTAGGAGGATTCAATATTCCCATTCCCTTGAAAAAGAGAACTGGAGATTCATAGCCAGATTTTGAAAGAGGAGAGATGCAACTACCAGAATTTCTAAAGAATGAACAAGCTTAGAAGGAAATTCTCCGTAACTCTTGACATGAATGTTCTAGTTCAAGTTAGGAAAATATGAATAGGATTGTTTCATTGTGACTCCTTGTTATTGATTCCAGTTGATCTGGTGGAGTTTTTTGTTCATCTACAGTGTCAGGATTTACACCAGTGAGCCAACACCATGTGGGCAAAATTTAAGGAAAGAACACAGCAGAGGTGGAAAAACCTCTGGCCCACCTTTATTCTGTCCCAGAGTGGATTATAGTGAGGGCCAGGGGTTTGTTCCACTCTCCTTGGCTGAATTGCTTAACAAATAACAGACTTCTGCTGTGATTTATCCTCTATACTGAGGGCAAATAATGACATGGTCTTTCTCCCAGTACTGTAGCTGAATTCTTCTCTGGGAGAATTCCTGGTTTGGTGCAAACTAACATAGAACTGCCCTGTTTGGGGTTTGAGGAGCATTGAGCTGTGCTGGGACCTCTCTGGGGTGAGGCAGCGTGGCAGGATGCACAGCTTGGCATCGTTTTTCCTGCTGTGCAGGTGCAGGATGCTGTTTATCCAGGCAGGTGGAAAAATGTTGCCAGTCCAGGCTGTTCTTAACATCTTCCAGACCTGTCAGAAGTAATTCAGTGATCGCTGATCTCGTGGACTTTGGCAAAGGGCTTTGCAGATAATGTCATTGTTTTCTTGTTACTGCCCTTAGCTCTTAGTGAGTGAGAGGCTCTTAAGTTTTCTTGTGTTACCGAAGGAACGTGCTCAGGTGCTTCTGAGGGTGTGAAGAAACTGCTTAGTTATTGTTGCTCTGCTGGACATCCCAAAATGCAGGCGGGGAGAGCCGTGGTGAGAGTCCATCCTGCAGCTCAGGCCCCTCCTGAACATTGTTTTTAAGGGTTAATTCTTAGTGTTCCACGGGGGGTTATTTATATTTTCCCCTCCAAAAGGGGGTGCACACGAACTCTGACTGGTAGAAATGAGAAGCCACAGAAATATTGCAGCAAACTCAGGTCACTGCAGGAGTGTCCGTGTGGGACCTGCACAGGTCCTGAAGGCCTTCCCTCAAAGAGCATCACCTGCACTAAACAAGTTACCTGGGCCAGGCCTGTGCTGCTGCTTCTATTGCCTTTTTGCCTGTGAGTCTGAAGGGTGGAGTGTTAAATCACCATCTGGGTCAAGTTTCATGGTGAACATTCCAGTATAACTGCCTGGGCAGTGTGGGGAAGCTTGGGAAGTCCAGGAGCTGTGCTGATCCATCTGATCTTCCAGCTCCGATGTGACACTGCCCAGGTGCTCCAAGTTTGTCACTTCGAGTTTCCTGGGGTAGAGAAAAACCCTGACTTTCGGTCCTGTAATCAAGTCTGCCTTCCAAATGAAGCAAGAACTAATTGCTTTAACTGTAATTCCTAATCTTCCTTAAGCCCCAGGGCATCAGATCTACATACCCTGATGGAGATAAGATCTTGTTTTGAATCTGCCTGTAACCAGGCGCTTTGCAGCTCAATCAGCTTCTACTTCTCTTCTAAACAAGCAATTACTGGTCCTTGTGAAGCTGCTTTTTGCTGCCTTATTAACCACTGCTCTGCCCCAGTGCTGGGACCAGGCTCCTGTCAGGGAGCTGGGAACCAGTGCCTGCCCCCATGAAAGCCTTTGGGAATGCCAAGCAATCCTGTTTTCTGGCAGTGCACAGCCCTGTGGGGAAGGAAAAGGTGTCACTTCCAGTGTAAAAGCTTTGATTCACTGGGGGATTGGGCATGTTTTGGGCAGTTGTGGTTCAGATGGGCAGGTCCCAGGCCTTGGAGCTGCCTTCTCTAATAGTTCAGAGTGTGTTTGGGGATCAAAATGTGCCCCTCACAGCATTTGTGCCTTTTCTGACCCCTGTGCTGCTCTGGAAGGATGACCCCAATGCCCTTCCCATCACCTGGAGCCTGCAGTGTGTAACATTTGCTTCCATTTCTGCTGGAACTTAATTTATTGATTGCTTTAATCTCTCATGAAAATCCCCATT
>NW_021939395.1:1285133-1295369 GCF_001715985.3 Manacus vitellinus
CGCGACTCCACCATCGCCGTCGTGGTCTACGACATCACAAGTGAGTGCCCGCGGGGGCTCCTGCCTCCAAACACCCCTCCTGCCCCCCGACCACTGCCAGCCACGGGTTCTGCTCAAACACCGTGGAAATTGGAAGTGTTTCCCCCCCTCCTCCCTGTTTTTCCAACAATTTATGGGTTATGTGGTGGAGCACCTGAGCAAAGCGTTGCCCCTCTCTGAAAAGCAGTTTTATGCTCAGCACTGCCATTTGTTCTTCCCTACAGACTTGAATTCTTTCCAGCAAACCTCCAAGTGGATCGATGATGTTCGGACAGAGCGAGGGAGCGACGTCATCATCATGTTGGTGGGGAACAAAACCGACCTGGCAGACAAGAGGTAACGAGGAGAGCTGGGCCCTGCTGCCCTGGCCAGGAAAAGCCAGGACTGGCTGCCCAGCCTGGCTTTAAAAATTAGTTTGAAACGATCTTAAAAAGTGTCGATTTGAAACGGGACATAAATTCCGTGTTGTGAAATTCAGGTTTCTGGTTGCAGCAGAAGTTATTCCCTTTTGCTGTTCTGCAAATAGTTTTGATTAAAATAAACCCACCTAAAAATATTCCTTTCACTGAAATTAAGTAGCTCTACACTTTGTTTCTCAGTAGTGTATATTGTTTGATTTTGTATTTCAAGCTGAGATAAAGCCAAAAAGCTTCTTTGCAAAGGCAAGGAAATCTGCTCATTTTCAGTAATCCAGTTTGCCCAACTCTCTGTGCACATGCAGCTGTGAGTTCATGGCACAGTTTCTCCTTGTTCCTTTTCAAAGGAAGTTGGGTTTGTGTGAGGCTGAAATGCTGGGCCTGTTAAGGCTGGACAAAGCCACAGGTGACGTTTTTTGAAGTAGAACACAGAGTATGGGAAGCCATTCATCCTCTGATAAAAAACAAGTTTAGTTTTGAGGCCAAAAAGCTGGACTAAAAATAGCCCTGTTCTTGTTCAGTGAAGCCTGTGAAGTTTTTCATTCCAGTCACTGTTGCTTCAGTTTTGGCTGGTGGTTTTTTTTCCCCTGCAGTTTTCCTTTTCTCATTTTTGGACTCTTTTTCTCTTGTTTGGTTTCTCTGCTCTGTGATTTGTTCTCCTTGCTGTAGACAGGTTTCTATAGAGGAGGGTGAGAGAAAAGTCCCAAAACTGAATATGGTGTAGTTGAAACTGGTGCTAGAGCAGGATATAATGTGAGACAGGTATGTCCAGGGTGGTGCTCAGAGATGCAGTTCCAGGTCCTTGCTCCCAGGCCATCCTTGCTGCTGAAGCCTTTCTGGAATCTGTGTCACCTCACAATATTCCCTTCTGTTGGCTTTGGGGAACTCTCTGTCTCAGGTGCAGTGTGGGGGGTTCTTCCTCCCCTGCAGGGTGCTGTGAAAGAGGCTCAGATGTGCTGCACAAGCTCCATCCTGTGCTGATCATCTCTTACTGATTGTCACCACTCCAGGTGTTCCCTGGGGTGGTTTCATTCCCAGCTGGGGGTTGTGAATCCTCGAGGGCCCTGAGGTGTCCCTTGGTGGGCTGTGCCTCCTGGGAGGTGGGGGAGCACTGACCACCAGCTCAGTCACAGATGTCTCTAACTCTTCCTTTCTGTCTTTCTGCTCCTGTTGGCCCCTTCCTCCAGGCAAATCACTACAGAAGAAGGTGAACAGAGAGCCAAAGAGCTGAATGTGATGTTTATTGAGACCAGTGCAAAGACTGGATACAATGTGAAACAGGTACATCCGTGTTCTGTTCTAAAATCAGGAATCTGTCCCTGCTCTGTGTGTGTTGGCCCCTGCTTGGGGTTCCTGATCCAGCAGGGATTTGCTTGTGTATAATGCCAACCCCCTGAGATGTTTCTTGCCCAGTGATCACCATCAGCTCTGCAGTAGTATTGGAAGCTCCTTTCCTGTCGAGTCAGTGATTTCCTGTCCAAGCTAAGAAAACCTTGGAAGAAAGGAGAGCCAACCCCAGAATGTGCTGAGGATGGGAAGGGGAAAAATCCCTGTTTTGTGCAGCCAGTCAGGTGGAATTTGTTTGGTTTTGTTACCAATTAGTGCAGTTTGCTGAAATCACTGTTGACATCACTGGAAGTTCCTCCTTCTGTTAACAAGCCACAGAGAATCCTGGAATATCTTAGAACAGCTGAGGTTGGAAGGGATCTCTGGGAATCATCTTTTCCCAACCCTTAGAGCAGGCTTCCCAGAGCTGGCTCCAGCTGAGTTTGGAATCTCACAGGACAGACACTGTCTCTCCAGCCAGCCTGCCAGTGTTTGATAAGCCATACAGCAAAAAAACACAAACAAACAAACAAAAAACACAACTTCACATTTTTTATTTAAGCAGAATTTCTCATATTTCTGTTTGTGCCCATCGCCTCTCGCTGTAAGTTTGTGATGCCACCCTCCACTAGTTCAGAGGTTGTTCTGAATGTGACAGAGCTTGGAGTGAGGAGCTGGGAGCTCCAGGGGCCTGCAGGGAGCTGTGTCAGCTGGAAAACCCCCTCCCCAGGTTGCTGCACAGCAGCAGGTCGGGAGAACCCACAGTGAGACTTTGGGCTTGGGGTTTTTTGGCTGTTCTGGATTGAATCCACTTTGGTCTTTGGTTTAACTCTTGTTGCTTTATTTGCCCAGTGGGTGTTTGCAGTGAGGGCTTCTGTGATTAGGAGGATGAAACTGCAGCACCTTGCTGGGACCTTGATTTTCCAAGGAACACACTTTGGGGGGTGGATGAGAAGCCCCTGCCAAGCTGCTGTGAGGAAAATCTCGTTAGCAGATGATTCCTCTGGTTCTTTGTGCAGCAGCTCAGCAGCCTGGCAGTGCCTGGGCCATGTAATGGCAGCAGGAGGAGCTCCAGGCATTGAGTTCAGAAATTATGCAAAACCATTTTCTGGGTTTTATGGGGATGTAATAGCCCTTCCCAGCTCCAGCACATCCTTAATAGCTTGAATGCAGCTCACTTGAACCAGCTGTTCTGCCCAGGAAAGGCTGTTTGGCAGCGGGACTGAACTGAAGGGATGGGCTGTAAAACTCCTTAAACCTTGTGAGGTGACTTATCACAAATCCCCAGATGTGCCCTGGAACATCACTGGGTGCAGAAGCAGAGGCTGGGACGTGGCTAGTGAGTGCAGGAGGGAGTTGTTCCATGAATCCCTGGAAGAACTATTACTAATAAATTCCATGTTCTGTTCAAACAGAAACAGATAAAATAAAACTGCCTGTTTCATAGGCATTGAATAACTTCTTTATTAAAACCTGTTAAATTTCCTAGGTAACATTCTCATGACATTGTTGATCAGTACTTTGCTTGCTAAAGTACCCACATAACAACTTGGTACAGCTCAGAGTTCTGCTGTAAAACAGTGTTTTTAACAGGCATTTTCTCTGACAAGGCCTGAGCTTTCCTCTTCCTGCTCTCCAGCTTTTCCGCCGTGTGGCTGCTGCCTTACCTGGGATGGACAGCACACCAGAGAAGAGCAAAGAAGACAGTATCCTTGCTTTCCCAGGGAACTGGACAATTATCTGTAGTTAAATTGGGCTCACTGACTGCTTTTGGCACATTGTGGGGATGGGGCTTTGCAGGGACGTGGCTGAAACAGGACATGGAGCTGTTGGAATGTGTCCAGAGGAGGCACCAAGTTGATCAGAGGGATGGAGCAGCTCTACTGTGAGGAAAGGCTGGGAGAATTGGGATCGTTCAGCCTGGACAAGAAAAGGCTTAGGGAGACCTAAGCCTGGAAGAAAGATGGGGAGGGAATATTTACAAGGGACTGGAGCGACAGGACAAGGGGAAATGGCTTCTCACTGCAGAGGGTAGGGTTAGATGGGATATTGGGAAGGAATTCTTGGCCGTGAGAGTGATGAGACCCTGGCACAGGTTGCCCCATCCCTGGAAGTGGCCAAGGCCAGGGCTTGGAGCAACCTGGGATAGTGGGAGGTGTCCGTGCCCATGGCAGGGGGTGGAACAAGATGAACTTTTGAGTCCCTTCCAGCCCAAACCAGTCTGTGATTCTGTGACCCTGTTCATGGGCTGTAGATAAATGTACACAGCTAAGGGCAACTAAAGCACAAGTTTTGCATCTCCACTTGAACTGAGGATGAAATCTGTGTAGTTTTAAAATGCTGTAATTCTTCATTCTTTTTGCACAGACCTGTCCAGTTGGGCTCCATCCTCTAAAGGGTCTCAACGTGCCAAGTCCCCTGGTTTTTTGCAGTGAATCCTGTTCAGGCAGAACATGCTCTGCTCAAACACCATGGGGGGACCACTAACAACCTGTTCTGTCCTTCTTGTTCTCCTTCAACTGGGTGATTTCCTTAACCCCCCCTGCAGTGATTGACATCAAACTAGAGAAGCCCCCCGAGCAGCCAGTCACGGAGAGCGGGTGCTCCTGCTAACAGCACCTGCCAGCCATGCCCTGAGAACATCACTCATTGCCCAGGCATCCCTATGTGGGGCTGGAAAACAGCTCCTGAGAGCGACCTCCCTGTTTACTGGTGGGGAGCAGCCCCGGCCGCCCCTCTCACTGCATGGTATGAGCCCTGAGTGCAGAATGAGTGTCCTGTCTTTTGAGTTTATTTTTTTATGTTGTTGCACTTTGGCACCGTGGTGCCCTTTACACTCTCTCTCTCTCTGTCCCTCTCTTCCTCCCCTTCTCCCCCTCTTCCCCACCTCGAGCCCACCTGCTCCCCTGTATCTCGTGAATGCCATGGAAAAGCCGCCACATTAGGGAAGACAAAAACGAAGCTTTGGGGGTGGGTTTTCTGCCTTCCCTACTGCCTTGCATCCCAGCCAGCTCCCTGCCCCGCCTGTCCTGCATCCCCACTTCCTCTGGGAAGGCTGCTCCTTTAAACCAGTCCCTTGGATTCGGCCTTGCCTTTTTGGACAGCCCAGGTCACCTGTTCCTAGGCTTTGCTTCCCGCAGGGCACACACAACATTGGCTCCTTTGTTTCTCCCTCCTGGTGATGACCCTGGCTAACTCTTGCTCACAACTTCCAAGTTTGGCCCCTCATGTCACACACAGCACTGGAAAGCCCCAAACTCTGAAAGCTTTGGCCTTGTTGCTCCTGTTTGTGTAGCAGAGATCCCACAGCCTGCTCTCCTTGGTTGGAATCTCTTCCCATCCGGAGGATGTTGGTGCTCGGTGAGTGTTGGTGTAGGGAAGGGGGAGGAGGGAACAGAGGCTTTGCAGCATGAGGCTGGGTGGGGAGAGATCCTCAGGGATTCTGAAAGCAAACAGTGACCTGAAATCCATCACTGCTGGGGCAATACCTGCTCTGACAGTCATGGATTTGGCTCAGGCTCCTTTCCTGATCTCCATTCTGCTGTTCCTCATCCTATAGATGGGGAACTGCTTCTTGTGGAGCAGGAGATCCACAGCAGATGGAAGGGCAGCGTTCCACTGTCATTCCTAGGTTGCTGCTTGATGGGATCCCACCCAGCTGTTTCTGCCTTTGGAGCAGAACTCTGGGATGGGGCCAGCAGCCCTTTCACTGCTGGGGTGGTTTTAAGCTGCCAAAGCTGAGGGGAGCAGGGAGTGACTGTCAGAGTGGGTGCAGGAATGGGGGATTGTCTGCTGCTGAAGGGAACTCTGGTGTCACTTCCCAACCTTGGAGGCTGGGAAATGCCTCCTCTCCCCACTGTCCCTGGTTTTCAGAGATTTTCAGAGATTTTAGTGGGGTTTTTGGGTCCATCTGCCCTAACAGAAGTCAGGAGGTTTGTCAGTTGGCAGAGAGGAGAATTTCACTGTCCTTTCCCCCCCGGGCTGTGTCACGGAGAGGATGCTGGTGGCAGGAGAGGGACTGAGCACGGTGTGACCACAGTCCCTGCCCTGCCCTGCCCTACCAGGGTGTCCCTGACCCCGGGTGTGGAGCCCGCGGGCCCCAAGGAGGTGAAGGGGCAGCTCGGGCTGGGATCTGGCAGTCCCTGGGATGGCAGTTTGTTCCCCTTCCCCTCGGGGTGAGCTGGGCTGCAGGAGGAAGCTGGGCTGTGGTCCCCCATTCCCTGTGGAGTGTCCCCTGTCCCCCCTCCCGGCGGTGGCGGTGCCGGGAGGCGGATCCCTGTCCCTCTCCCTCCCTCTCCCTGTACATACCCGTTGGGATCGCTGGTGTCGCTGTGTCCCTGTGTGTTGCTGTCCCCCCTCCCGGCGGCCCCGCTGCCCCCCTGTCGTGTTGTTGGAGTGGCGGAGCGGGGAGGGAGGGGGGAGACCCCACTGACGGGGTGGGGGGTAATTAGTGAAATGAATAGTTCCCTTCCCTCTGTCCTCTCTGGTGTGTTCAATGCCGTGTGTGTCGGCCCCGCTGTCTCGTAGCTGTAGCGAGTACGTGTGACTATTACTCTGAGTATGGACTGTCTGACACAGCCCTGTATCACAACCAATAAATAAAGTTATTTCACCAACACCTGCGCTGGCCTGGTGCCACAGGGGGACTCACTGCGAGGGGTGACCGGCCTGCACAGAGCAGGGGAGGGAGGAAGGAGGAGGAGGGATGGCAGAGGAAGGAAGGAGGAGCAGGAAAGAAGGGAAGGAGGAGGAGGAGGGGTGGAGGAGGAGAAGGAAGGACGAGGAGGAGGGACAGTAAAGGAAGAAAAAAGGAGGAGGGAGAGGGAAGAAGGATGGAGGAGGAGGGACAGACAGACGGAAGAGGAGGAGGGATGGAGGAGGAACACAGGAGCAGAAGAGACAGTTGGAAGGACTTTGCTGACATGTTTGCAAAATGTGGAATATGTAACAATTTCCTTAAGAAAGGCTGTTCTTTGATGTTTGATTTTCGTTTACTTCCAAGCCTGCTCAGCAAGAAAGATTTAATCTGTGAAACAGCAGCCAGCAAGCTCTGAGTGGCCAGGGGTTGGGAAGACAAATTACTTGTTGCTGGAAGGCAAATCCCACCCAAACCATTCCAGGATTCTGTAAAGTTTGCACCTCTCAGCTTCAGTTTTGTAAGTCACTAAAAAAATCCAGAGTTGCTGGAGCTGTTGTTTTCCCACCAGGGATCACAAACTACCCATTTGTCCCTCAGGTTCTGGAGGATGAAATGGACTGTGATGGCCTTAATGCTTTGATAATTAAGACACCCAAGACATGAATGTGTCTGGGAAAGAATCCACTCTTTCCTGTTAGCCAGGGTCGGCAGGGAAGCTCCTGAGTCATTCCCTGTAAGGGCAGGGAAGAAGCTGCCCAAGGCAGGGGAGACCTTCCTGGAGCTCCTGTCAGGGATTACTCTGAAGAAGGATGAACAAATTGAACATTATGGTTGTATTTGCAGTCCCCTGTGGAGAGAATTCCTCCTTCCCCAAAAAACATGGGAATGCTGGGAAATGGTGTAAGACCAGCGAGGTGAATATCCCATGGGACAGAGAGACCTGTGGCAGCAGAAGAGCTCCTACCTTGCCTCCCCAGGGTCTCACAGTGGGGTTGCCAGTGTGCTCATTTCCCTGGTAGAAAAACTAATTTTTAATTCTGAATGAAAAATCTCTTTTCTAGTGTATTTTCTGCCCCTCACTGCCCAGTGCTCCAGGTAGTGCTGGAGTTGTGTTGGTGCCACCACAGATAAATCCCCCCAGAGCAGCTCCTGCTCCTCCCTGGCAGTGCTGGAACATGTTCCAGGTTCATCAGGGCTGACTTCCAGCACAGTCAGTGGAAAAACACCCTGAAACACAGCTGCACCTCCTGTGGATCCCAAATTTTCTCCTGCAGGCTGGAGCCGAGCCTTGTCCCAGCATTTTCTGAAGGTGGGAATGAACAACCCTGCACACAGAGTTCCTGGGTGGGAATAAGCTGGATTTGGGTTGCTGTACTCATTTTATTGTTTTTATAGATGAAGTGGAAAACACCACAAGGAAGAGAAGGGCAGGGCCAGGGCTGTCCTGAAGCCATTACAACGTGATCCCAGCAGGCATTGTCACCCACATTTGCTGACAATTAACGTTTCCAAACACCCCAGCCCTGTATCCCGGGGTCATTCCCAGCACAGAGGCACAAAGAGCCCAGTGCAGCCAGAGCTGGGCACTGAGTTTGGGTGGGTTTTACTCCTGGATCCCCCAGCAAACCCAGCAGAGCAGAGCAGAGGTGGCACAGAGAAGAAGGAAAGAATTCCATGGCATGAGAGAAGGGAAAAGGGGGATTTCTTGGAGGACAAGGCCCCTGCTTTGCTCAGGAGCCTCAGCCCCTCGTGCTTTTCCATCCCAACAAAGGTTCCAGGCCCAAGGGATCCAGAGCCAGCACAGCACTCACTCAAGTGCTGCTGAAAGAGGAGCAGGGATGGTGCTGGAGCAGCTCCCTCCAGTCCCCAGTTGCCAGCGGCTGTTCCAGCCCCACTCAGGAGCACAGGCTCAATCCCCTCCAGCCTCCAGCTGGGTGAGACTCTGGGCATCTCTCCAGGCAGGGCACAGCTGTGCCTGCAGTGGGAGCTGAGCGTGCTGGGCCATCTCGGGAGGTGGGAAAGCAGGAGAGGTTTGTGCAGGAGGAGCCCCAGCAGAGCCCCCCGTCAGTGAACAGTCCGTTCCTTCTGCCGCTGGTAATCTGGGGGAGAGGCAGAGCCTGAGCAACGGGGGAGTCACCCCCAGGGGCAGGAGAACACCTTCTGGCCACACCTGCCCAGGCAGAGGCAGAGCTCGGGCCCCTCTGCCTTTGCAATTGCACATTTGCATCCCAGCCCCTCATTTCAGGGCATTGAGAGCAGCAGTTTGTTTTCAACCCTCTCTTCCCCCACTCCATGTTTTCCTTTTTGTGGCCAGTTTCTATTTCAGGAAGAATCCCTGTTTGGCTTGGCTTGATCTCTTTTCTTATCCCTTAAATCTCTGAACTTTATGGGAGCAGAAGCAGAACTTGGGAGTGAGCAGACCTTCCCTTCACTCACCACTCCAGCATCCCTTGGGAGGGACATCTACCACTAGCACTGGTGCCAGAGCTCATTCCTGTGTTATCCAAGGATAATCAGCTGCCTCTGGAGCCCTAAATTACCTCTGTCCTTCCCCACCATCCCCCCTTCCAGCACAGGGTGGCTCAGCCCTGCTCCCCAAGTTTCCCTCATTGTCCTGAGGTGGTGCCTGATCCCAGATCCCCGTCTGTGCCCTGCCAGACTCAGGGGGAGGTGGCAGGGATGGCTGGAAGGTGCTGCCCCCGGAGCCCCGGCCCCACTCACTGTAGGGGAAGTAGCGCACGCGCATCGTGATCTCCCGGGCCGTCTTCAGGATCTCCACGGCCTGGAAAACAAGGGCTGGGCAGGGCTGGGCAGGGCAGGGCCTTCCCTGGCCCCGTGGGGAGGGGCTGGAAGGGCCTGGATGCCCCCCTGCCCCAGCTCACCTTGCTGTGCTCGATGTCCTGGAAATCCACGTCGTTCACCGACAGCACCTGGTCCCCCTCCTGCAGCCCCGCCCTGTGCGCGTCCGAGTCGGGGATCACCTGGGCACAGGGATGGCACGGGCTGGGCACCGACCCTCCCACGGCACCCTCAGGGCACCGGGCAGCACAGGGAGCAGGGAAGGCTCAGCCCCGGCAATTCCCGGGGCTGGGAAGGGACCGGGCAGTGCCACAGGAGGGGCTGAGTGTGGGAAACCCCAGCCTGAGCTGGATCCGGGGGGGAATGGACGGGGATGGACACACCTTGGAGATGAAGATTCCCAGCTGGGAGGCTTTTCCTCCCCGGATGTTGAAGCCCAACTGTGGGAAAAACCAGCAGTGAAAGGCAGACACCAGGGCCCTTCCCTTGGCCCAGGATCCTTCCCATTCCCCACGACCCTTCCCCTTCCCAGGACCCTTCCCTTGATCCAGGACCCTTCCCATATACAGGTCCCTTCCCATTCCCAGGTCCCTTCCCATTCCCAGCTCCCGCCCCTCTCCCAGACGGATCCCGGTCTCTGGTCCCGTTCCCAGCCGCCCCAGCCCCTCTCTCCCACCTCCCGTTCCCGGAACCCCCGCGTGGCCGCCGCTCCCGCCCTTCCGCAGCTCCCCCTCCCCAATATCCCGCCGGGAGCGATCCCTGCCCGTGCCCCCCGTCCTGCCCCTTCCCGGCCCCGGGAATCCCGCGGGCCCCGCCCTGCACGGGCCGGGTCGGGACCATCGCGGCTTCCGCGGGAAAGGCGCCGGGACCGGCCCCCCGGGCCCCCCGGGCTCTCACCTGCGCCCCGGGCGGCTTCTGCAGGGCGATGGTGCGGGGCAGGAACCGCGTGAGCTCGTTGTTGTAGTCGGGGTGAAACACCCGCTGCGGGGACGCGCCAGCTCAGCCGGGGCCGGGCCG
>NW_021939395.1:1303557-1305376 GCF_001715985.3 Manacus vitellinus
AATTACCTTTATCACTTTTACTTCATGCTGAGACTAAAAAATTAGGGCTGAGGGCAAGGAGTGGAAAGGAAAGCAGCAGGACTTTGTTTGGGCAGTTGGGTGTTTAGTTTAAGGTAAGACAGAAGAGCTGAGCTGGTCCCAGGGGCAGTACAGCAACTGCTGCAAGTGTTTGCAGACCAGTTTTAAGTCCAGAGAGCCCAGACTGGGGAGTGGTTGGTGCAAACAATAATCATCAAATTCAGAGCCAGTTTTTAAACTAATTTCTTTATTGAAACTAAAACCCAGAGTTAAAATTCCTAAATTACTCACAGAGGACAAGTTTCTAACTTGACTGACTAAGGACAGACCAGTGCTCAAAGGGGCCAGAAACCCTGAGCAGCTGCTGGTTTAAGACTACAGCCAGTGTGTCCTCACTCCATGGATCTCCCAGGGCAGCTGGAACAGTTCCTCAGGCTCCCTGGGAAGAGACAGGACCCGATCTCCAGTGCAAAGGCTGAGTTGTGTCAAGATTCTGGATTAAAGTGTACCTAGTGTTCACAGCTCAGGAGGAGGGAAGGAGCCAAGAATAACAACCTGGTAAATCACCTCCACTCCCTACAGGAATTCCAGAGGAAAGTTTGTCCCCCTCCCTCCAGGCCCCACACACAAATATTTACAGACACAACTACAACCCCCAGTGTCTGACTCCCTGGCTGAGGGCAGGAGCCATCAGGCACAAGGCACCCGGCTCCTGCTGCAGCAGGAGAGCCCAGCTCCTTCAAGAGTCACCAGGAATGTGGCCTAAAGGGTCAGGACAGCTCTGGGGCAGGTCACTGAAACTCCTCCTTGATAGGGGTGCAGCCTGAGAAGAAGCTGATGTTGCTGCTCAGCATCCTCTTCTTCCTCTTGACAAAGGGGATCTGGTTCTCCTGGGCCTCCTCGTCCCTGAAGAGCAAGGAGGAAGGAGAGCTGGGCATCTTCTGGAGCCCTTCCTGGGCTGTGATGTCCTGCAGGACCTGTTGGGAGAGCAAGGCAGAAACCTTGGATTGGTTCCTGCTGGAGCAGCCAGCGAGCTCAGCCCAGAGCACAGAGGCAGCACAGACAGGGGCTGCCAGGCCAACCTCAAGAGTTGCTTCATTTTTTCACTTAAGTCAAGAAAAAGATAAATTTTTTAACAAAAGACCAAGACTGAGCAGGAAGAGACAACAGTTGGAATAGTGAGAGCCCACAGGATAAGGGAATTTATTTAGCTGAGGCAAAATGAGATGAGCCAAGTCAGAGAACACAGTAAGCTTAAAACCAGTAAGTCTGAACGTGGACAGAGATGATTTTATCCTACGAGCTCCTCAGTTCCCATCTCTCCTGGCTGGAAGGTGCAGCAGGAAAGCAGGGCAAGCCTGTGTGGCAACATTTTAGTGTGAAAACAAGAATTCAGCACCCTCAGAACTCCAACACGAGCTGCCTTGTCAGCCGGAGGCTGCACAGGGTTTTCCAGCTGCAGCTTTTCCCCTTGGATAATTTCCCTCTACATCCCTCACTGGCCCCATTCAGAACCTCAGCTCTCCCCCAGACCCTGGAATACCTTTGTGGTTGGAGTGACACACAGGGGCTGGAAGAAACTCTCTCCTGCTTTCACCATCGTGGGGTCTTCCAGCTTCAAGGAGCCCTCCGAGTCCCTCTGGGGGTCCTCGCACGTCGTGGCCTCCTGAGGGGCAGCACAGAGTGAGCACTGGGATCACATCCAGCCCTTCCTCCCCCCCAGCCAGGGCTCCCTAAGCCTCCTGCCCTCCAGGTGTGAGCATTCCATAGTCCAGGATGCTGCCTGCCGGTCAGGCTTCAT
>NW_021939395.1:1305673-1321121 GCF_001715985.3 Manacus vitellinus
CAAAGACACAACTTGAATTTACTGAGTGCAAGAGACAGACTGAAGTATTTGTCTTTAGGTTTATGGCTGACAGTTGGGAGTAGGTAAATCTGTGCTGTGACACCCCCAGATATCTGTTAAATAACACCATATGTAATTATAGATAATATCTAAATTATATATAAGACATATTATATGTCTACATACACTTGTATTACACCCACACATTCATGGCTTACTCTTTTCTAGAGACACATCTATTTGTACAGTCTCAGCCACTCTTTTTATTCCAGTAACAGGTACAGCCCATACCATTTAAAAACATACATAACCTAACATGTAATATGTATTATTTTTAATTATAAGCATTACATGCTCACAGACACTATTCTTACTTATACAGTATTCATATAGGTATAAATATTAATAAAACATTTTGATACACTGCCACTATTTAAAAGAAATACTTTACTTAAGTAAAGTATAAAGGGTGCCAGTGCTGTGCCCTGCCCAGCAGTGCCCCGGTGGTCCCTCACCCAGCCCAGGACTCACCAGGGCGTGGTCCCGGTTCCTGCAGGTGGCCTGGTCACAGCTGCAGCCGCCGGAACATCCCACCTTCTGCTTCCTGCAGCCACACTGCCTGTTCCCACAGCGGCCCCGGCACGAGCACTGCGGGAGAGAGGGATCCCTGCTCTGCCCGGGGCACCGGCACCGCTCCAGGGCGGGCAGCTCCGGGACAGGGATGTCCCCAGCTGCCACACACCTCGTTTCAGTGCCAGTCCTGCATCCCAGATAAGGAATAAAATCCTTCCACTCCACACCCATCTCTTGCTGCAGGACCCCCAGGATGAGCACCTTCAGTTCCTCAGGCCCTGACTTCAGGTTATCCCAAAGGACCAGTGCAGACACTACAATCTCCCTGTTCTCTGTACACACACACAGATCCTTGGATACAGGCCAGCGATTCCCTAGTAGGTCCTGGATCAAAGGTGACTGGATCTTACCCCCGTGAGGCTTTTCTTTGCCCCTCTGGCTGCTTTGGCAGGAACCCAGTCAGCATCTTCCAGGTCCCCCGAGTCAGAGAGCAGCTCCTCCAGGTCCATCTCCGGGCTGGGCGCGCGCGGCTTGGCCGTCGTCTGCCGGCGGGCCCTGGGCTGCAGCCAGGGAGCAGGAGGGTCAGGGACCAGCAGGACTGACACAGGGCTTGGATTTCACTCATATTTATCCAGTACTGATTTAATATTTCACTGAGGTACTCAGAGCCCCACACTCCCGTTCCTCAGCCAGCCAAGAAGGTGAGGGAGGAGAAAACCCATCAAATTGTCAGGATTAAAAATTCAGTCCATTTAAACTCCTGTAAGTGACAAATCCTTGGAAGTCGGAGTTATATTTGTCATATCACATGACAAAAAACATTTGTGTCAGTCTTGCCCACATAGCTTTAAATCATTTCTTCCTCCCAGCACTAAGATTTGGCTCTTTGCAAGGCAATGGTTACACTTGCTATGACACATTCCTTGGTCCATAGTTTAGAGACTGGAAATGCTACAGATAAAACATCTGGATTGTGAAGGAGGATGTAGAGTCAGACAGAATGAGAAGGAGAAAACACGTTAGGGGGTTTGGTTGCCTTTTTTTAAATCAAAAAACTAGTGCAAGGTAGTTCTGAGTGTTCTGAAAAGGACTGAAGGGGCCAACTTCAATAAGCAGAATGAGCTGCCTGCTAAAAAGCAACTTAGGAGAAAGAATCCAAATTACTAATAGCCAAGATTAACTTTGGAGAAGAACTCAGGTACAATACAAGCATGAAAAAAACCTGCAGGATCTTACTTTGGCTGGGATATAATCAAAAGAAGAGTCTGGAGACTCTGGTGGCCTTTGCTGGATGTGCCGGAGCTTCTGGCCACTGACAACTTGGAGGAGCAGCAGTTTCTGTTAAAAGGGAAAAGACTTAGCTTTGCAAAGTACAGAAATCAACAGCCATTAATCTCCCAAGGCTCTACCTGTTTCAGAGAGTCATTTTCCTGGAGGAGTTCCTGGTTCTCCTCCTTCATTTTCTCCATCTCTTCCTCCTGTTTGCAAGACAAAAGGAAATTTATTTAATTAAAGGTAAAGAGAAAAACTACAGGATTGTTCAGACCTGCACAGCAACTATCCCCTGCCAAGTTCACAATCCTCCTGCATCTCCCTCATTCCAAAGCTCCTGTTCCAACTACCTGGTATCCCAAAGGATCCCACCCTCCCTCCAAGCCACAGCCAGACACTGTACCTGGATCCTGAGTCGCTCCTGCAGCTGCTTCTCCTGCTCATTTAGGGAATCTTCCCATTTCTTCTCTTCTGCTTCTTTTTGCTGGAGTTGGCTGAGCAGGTACAGAACCTAAAAGCAAGTTAGAATGAACAGGTAGGAATTCCTGAAGGAACACCTGTCCAAGTCCAGGCATCAAAAGCCTTGGCAATTTTATGAAGATTCTGCCACTTCCAGCATTATTCCACTCTGATCTACTTGAAAAGTGATCTTGTGCTCAGCTGTAATATCCTTAAAGCATGAAAACAGTTACTGGATAAAGCAACTTGCACAGGGCCCAGGATGAATAGGGAGATTTGGTTTTTGATTAATCATCTGCAAAAGTCTAAATTTGAGTTTATGTACAGCACCAGCTTGATTTCACCACATCCCCTTTGCCTTTTAGCAGACCTGGGAAATCAGTCCCAGAGTTCAAGACTTCCATGCCTTGTGTTTTACCTTTTCCTGGTGTTGCTGTTCCTGCACCACAAGCTGATTTTGGAACTCAGCCTCCAGCTCTGTGATGTGGTTTCTCTCTTCCATCAGCATCTTCTGCACGTCTGAGCAGGTGGCTTTGCCCTGCTCCAGGCTGCTCTGGAGTTTGCTTTCCTGGACTTTAGAGCTGACCAGCTGGAAGGTAAGAGTAATATTTGGGTCAGGGATTCCATGGTGGGAAAGGTGCTGCAGCCTGGAGGTGAAGCATTTCTGTGATTTCCAGCCACCCCAGGAACTGGACTGGCCACCAGCCACAAGGAGACCAGAGGAAATGCAGAGCCAGACACCTGACCACCAGTTTGGAAGTGCAAAACAGGGAGCAGATTTTGTTAACAGTTCTAAATTCATCTCCCTTCCTGCAGCACTTGGGAGTATTTTCCTTTTCACTCTTTGCCTTTCCAAGCACCAGGGAGTGACAGGGGATTCTGTCCTTCACTTGCTCTCTCCTTGATGCCACATCAACCCAATTCCTACTCCTCTATCCCGTCTTTTCCCTTCTCAACACCCATTCCCCTGGTTCCCCTGACCTCAGCCAGCACTGCCCTTGTTTCTCTGCTTGTTCAGGAAGTATTTTTAGGTACTTCTCTTTCACTTCCAAAATTTGTCTTTTTTATTTTCCTATTCCCATGCAAGCCTTTCAGAAGCACAGCTTTGGCTGGTTATCTCCAGACCCTCATATATTCCATTCCCCTCTTCCCTGTTTTTTGGATTTCACCACCCAGTACAGAGTATTTTAATCCAAAATTGTGAGGGAAATAAACCTCATCCAGTACAAAAGGGTGCTTCATTCCAATTCTGTTAGTCACTTCTATTCATTCCTGGCTAAGCAGACTTAAAGTCTTTGCTTTCAGGGAAAAAACAGGAAAATCCAGCCTTTACCTCTCCCAGGAGGTACTTCAGAGCACATTTGGCCTCCAGGATTGTGGCAATGCTGTCCCAGCGCTGCTTGGCACGATCCCCATTGTCTGCATCCAGGAGTTTCTGCTGCAGATCTGCTATCTGGGCACTCCTGGGGAAGAATCCATGGATTTGGGGTTACAGCACAAGAGAAAACCAGGGCTAAAGTTACTGTTCCCAGAATATCAGGTGAAATAGTTGAAGTTACAATTTTGATGCCTTAATTGGGCAGCTGGAGTCTGCATTGCTACACTGGGGAGTTCTGCCTTCCCTTCACATTCCCAAAGGAAGGGAGAAGGTTTTCCTCAAACAGAGGTGCTCACAAACAGCTAAGAAAACTCCAGTCTTAGTGACTAGGTAATGTCTACAATGTGGAAAAATCCAAGCCAGGAAAACCCCAGGCTCTCATCTCATTGTTCCCAGTTCAGTGTATAAATATTTTACATTTTTTTTCAATTTCACAGAAGAGTTGAGATGGAAATGAGGGAAAAACCAGAGGCAAGGTTGCGCAGATCAGCTTTGTGGTACTGCCTTACCTGAGCTCCATCTCAGTTTCCAGGCTTTCTATCTGCTTGGATATGGAGAGATCCACCTCTGGGGACTGCAGCTCTGCCAGGCAGTAGGTCCTTCTCTGAGGAATTGCAGCCAAGGGAGGAACAGGGGAGGAAATCACACCTTTAGACAGCCCAGCACAGAGGAGCAGCTCTCTCCAGAGCTGCAATTCCAGGGCCCCTTCCCCAAAGCACAAAGCCTTCCATGAGGGGGTGACCCACTCACAGCCCTCCTGAGCCTGGAAAAGCCCTCGGAGGTCGAGTCCGACCATTCACCCAACACTCCCAGGGCCACATCCACACCTTTTGGGGACACTCCCAGGGATGGTGGTTCCCCCTCTGCCCTGCACAGCCCGTGCCAGTGCCCGACTGCCCCTTCAGTGAAGAAATGTTCCCTAATTGCATTAATTAACAAGTCACTTCAGCACCTCTTCACCACATGAAGCCTTTCTCCCAGAAAGGCAGCCAAGGATGGAGTCCCCTCCCTACCTCCTGAGGGAACAGGAGTGAGGATCAGAATAACCCCAGTGTTGCTGAACCCCCCAGGGCTGGCACAGGGAAAGGGGCCTTTCCCTCACCCGGAGCTTTGGAGGAGGGTTTTCCCCGGACTCTTTCTTCTCTTTGAGCTGCTGCAGCTCCTGGGCCAAGATCTTCCTGTCCTCCAGCAGGTCTGCGAGGTGCCGCCGAGCCTCCTCCGTGCTCACCAGAACCTCCACTTCGTTTGCCAGCCAGCTCTGGAACAGGAAACCCACCGGGAAAGGGGTTTAGTGGAGCTTCAACTACAGGGCTGAGTGTTGCTCTGGGAAGGTGTTTTAGAGCCATGGAATAATCCCATTGCAGCCCCCCCTGAGCCCCCCAGTCCCAGTTTCCCCCCTGCTGGGATGACACACCCAATGTCACCCACCTTCACTCGGGCAGCCACTCCTTCCAGGCCCCGGCTCTGACTCTCCTTGCGTTTGTCTGCAGCCTCCTTCTGTCTCTGCAGGGCCTCCTTCAGCCGCTTGTTGGCAGCTGCTGCCTGGAAAACATTCCACAGGAGCTCAGCAGCAGCTTTGGCACTTCACCTGCAACAGCTGGAAACACGAGGGAGTGCCAAGGCAAGGCCCTGGGACGGTGAGAGCACAAAGGGAATAAACCAGAATCACTAAGTCAAGGCCTCCAGCCCTTAACTTATTTCCTCAGCTGAGATTCCTGATTTAAGGAGAACCTGCTTCTAGGCCTAAGAAGTAGAAGAAAACATCCCAAATGAGGGTTGCAAGATGCATTTCTTTGACACAACCATTTTGAAAGGATTTTGAACTGCAACCTAATATATCCACCCCCAAATTCATTTCAAGCTTCAGCCTGGCCATCTGTAATGGATTCCCAGAGCAGCCTGATGCCCAGAGTGGAATTCAGCCTCTAAGGAGCAGATTTAACTAGGATCCCTCAAAGGCTACAAGATAGAAGCATGGATTTCTCTGCAGAGAGAAAAGCTCTTATTTCCATCCTCTCAGCTGCCTTTAAGAGGTTTGTGCATGTCCCATTACATCCTCCAGCCCCACTGTGCAGCCCTTGGGGTTGCTCAGGGCTTTCCCTGAGACACTGGCTCCTCACCTCCTCTGTTTTGCGCCGAAGGACATTGGCCTGTTTCTGGAAATCCCTCTCCAGCTTGAGGAGCTCGTACTGTCTCTTACGATCCTGCAGGGAAACAACACAAAAACAGATGGAAAAGTCACCTGGGCTCCACATTTCCCATGACAAAGGTTCTGGAGCCTAAAGGCTGGATGAGACTGAAGCCCAGAAGTTCAACCCTGAGGATCCCGAAGCACTGAGGGGTAAGAACTTGCTGTGGGACCAGAACTCCAGATGTTTGCTGTCCATTACACTGGGTGCCACAAGCAGCTGGATTTCATGAACCTGCAGGTTCAATATTCCTTTGGAAGTTTAGATACCTCCCATTCTGGGGCCAAACCCTACAACTTTAAATACTTCAAATATTGAATATTTTTGCCTTCTGCCTCAGAGCTGAGTCACAACTGTGCCAACATCTTTAGGATCTCCAGCCACAAGTCCATTTACAACAACTGGTGAAAAGTGGCAGCCATATGAACCAACCTTCTCTTCAAAGCATTCCCAGCTGGTTTCTAGTTGCTTTCAGTTAAACAAGCCTTGCAGTAAACACTTGACTGATTTGTCTTACTCTTGGGAGGGTGGTACAGTTTGGGGGGGGGTTGTTTGCTCACCTTTTCCTTCAGCTGGATCACTTCCTTGTCCTTCTTTTGCTTCCACTGCCTGAATTTCTCCGTGTCTTCTTTCATCTGCCGCATCAGCTGGACCCTTTGGTGCTTCATTTCCTGAAAAACACAAGAGGTTGGAAGAACTGTCCAGGATTTACATCCTGGGGAACTTCAACCTGCATTTCCCTTGTGTCTGTCAGGTGCGGGGAGAGGCAGGTGGGAAATCTTAGTGTGCTCCCTCTCAGGACACTCTCCAAGTGCTAAAACCCAGGGATTCATGTTTCAAGGCATAAAGGGAAGGCATTTAAGGCATAAACATGCACAGTTTAGGGAAATTAAAGTGAAGCCAAGTGATTTGACTGAGGATCTTAGAAGAGCCAGAAGACCCTTTGGACTTATTTTACCCCTCCAAATCTCAGCAGTCACCTGCCTGTTGTGCTACCCCAGCAACTGTGGCCAAAGGAATCGTGGCCAAACTGCTGCTCTCAGTGTGACAGAGCAGACAGGGAGCGATTCCTGTGTGGGAGCTGCTCTGTCTGCACTGGCCAGCCAGGAGTGCAGTTAGGATGGGTTACCCTGATCTCCTGGTTCAGTTTGGACACCGTGTGTTCCGTGGATTCCTTCAGCTTCAGGAGCTTGGATTGTTCACTCAGCTTCTTCTTCAGCTCGTTGATCTGTCCCTCCAGCTCCTGGAGCCTTTTGCGCCGCCGCTCGCTCAGCCTGGGAAGGAACCAGCCTTAAAAACAACCCCACTCTCCAATTTCAGACACCTGAAGAAAAGTTAAACTGAGTTGTGTGTTATCACCTTTCCTGCTGCTGAAAGCCCACAGGAGGCTGCTCTGCAGCTCATACAACCATCCTGGCATGTCAGAGGGACACATTTACATCAAATAAGAGACTTTATAGATAGAAACACAAGACACTGGGTTTTCAGACATAACACAGTCACACTCACTTGGCCTGGTTGATATCCTTCTTTGCCATGTGCAGAGCAAGGACCAATTCCTCCTTTTCTTTTTGCAAATTGCTGACCTCCAATTCCAGATCCCTGATGTTAGTCTAGGAAGGACAAGATTAGTCAGCCTCCCAAGAAAAGCCTTGAAAATACACCCTGAGACAAAGCTTTAGCACAGAGAAACCTTGAGAATCCACACTGCTATCAGCAGACTGCTCTTAGATAAGAGCAGTGTGAGTGTCACAAGGGCTGGTTCAGACACTGAAGCTTTGGTGGGTCACAGAACCACTGTGCCAAAGTGATTTTGGAGTAATTCCAGAGATGGGAGAGCCCAGCACAGCAGGGGAAGCTGCCCAACAGGGCAGTGACCCAGATGAGGAATAAACAGACCCAAATCAGAATGTGCTCAGGAGAGGAAGGATCCCCTCTCTCCCCTCCCCAGCATGGAGGGGTTGGCAATCATTGGGAAAAAGGAACTGAACAAGAAGGGTGTCAAGTTTACCTGGTACTGGGACTGAATGGGCTCCAACTGATTATCATTCTGAGCCATCTTTTTGGCAAGTGCCTCTTTCAGGGTCAGGGCTTTGTTGAGCTCCAGCAGCTCCTTGGACAGCTGGGCCTGGCGAAGGGCGTGTTGGGTGGTGAAGTCGTTCGAGGCTCTCTTGGAATCCTGGCCCAGTTCTGCTTCCTAGAGGAGACACCAAGTGAGCAGGAGAGGCCAATCCAAAGCTCTGGAATGACATGATCTCGGATCCTGCAGAGCACTTTGAGTTCATTGGTTACACTGGGTATTCAGAATGAGAGCAGGTTATTGATCTGGAACACACTGAGCAATTAAGAGTTTAAAAAACCAGCTCCTACAAGAGTGACACATTATTTATCAAGCATTTCGATTAGAAAATGAGCATGAGGGACAGATAAAAGTGATGAGGAGATAAAAACCTGCACTGCTAAGCCCCCCTCACTTACACCTGTAGCCTCCTGTTCAGGGCTTGCCATCTCTGCAGCAGCTTCTGCTGTGGCAGCATTTTCACTCTGTAGAGGACAAGGAAAAGAAGATTTTGGTGAAAAGGGAAAGAGGAAGTAAAACGAAGCTAAAACCAGTCTGTTGGTACACTATGACAAAATACAATGTGATTCTGGTCTGGACAAAAAGCTCTGGAAAGGGGAAACCATTGTCTTCCTCCTTTAATAAAACGACCAAACTCCTCCTGGACTAGTTGGACAAGCCATTCCTCCTAGCCTTCCCTGAATTCCAGCCTTGGCAGCCAGCTGAGCCTGGGAATGGGGGGAGTGTCTAGTTCCTCAATAAGTATCCAAGGACCTCATTAAGACAAAGATCTGGCAACTTCTATTTAACAATTTCAGGTCCCTGTAGTTTGTGTTCTCATTAAAACTGCCAAGTTCATAACACTCCATCCAACTTACGGATCATAAATCCATGCTGATCTCCCACTATCAGAATCTTTTATGGAGACTTTTCCTTTTCTCCCACAAGTGGCCTTTCTGCAGCATTGAAAGCACAACAGGACAGTTTTTAAGTTGATATTAAGCCACTTCATGCTTACAGTTCCTGGGCTCCTTGAGCAAAGTCTCTGCAGAGTGGAATCCACTGCTGAGCAGATCAGCAGGAAAATCCCAGATTTCACCAGCAAACTTGTGTAAACACAACTCCTCCCTCCCTCCCTCCCTGGATCCAGCCTTACCTGGAACTCAGCCAACACCTGCTGCAGGTTACGAATCACCTCCACGTTTTCCTTCAGCTCCTCATCCTCCACTGTCTCCACCAACTTCTGCAGGTCCAACTTGCACCTGCAGTGCACACATGGGAGCAAACCCAGGGCATGTTCATTCTAGTGAGGAACAACTTTCCCCACTCAAAAGACAAATGAACTCTGGATGAACAAACACCAGTTGTTTGTATCCAGTTTATCCCAGGTAATTGCCCAGCTCAGGAGGGTGTGCACACACTTACACAGCATGTTGCTGGAGCTGCTCTAGCTTGGCATTCATCTTCTCATTTATTTGTTCTGTCTAAGGGAAGGCAGAATTACACTGAGTTGCAGAAGTAAGATAAGAAGCCAGAAATCAACTAATTAATTTGTACCAAAAGAGATCTTGGTCATGTGTGGCAAATCAATGCATTGAAAGGTCCTACATGATCACAGCCACTAGTTTGTTTAGATTTAACAGCATTTTTTCCAGGAATATACAAGACAATAGAAGTAAAAAAGGGTGGAAAAGAGAGAGCACAAGTGTGCAAGTGCTGAGATTTAAAATATTACAGCAACAGAAGAGCTGAAAGATTCATGGCTCCCTTTCCCCACTGAAGTCACAGACCTATAGGCAGCCAGATTCTGGCAGACTTTTGGTTCTGACTGACTTGAAATCAACGTGAAATGAACATCAAAGAGAGATTCCCAACATGCCATTAGTGCAGGACCTGCTATTGATTCAACTTCAACTTAATGGTCTCCTTGGTAACTGGACCTTACCAGGATCATCCTCTCCAGCATCTGTGCTGTCTGTCCAGCAGCCTCACTCAGCCCCTGGCTCAGCTTCTGGTTCTCCTCCATCAGGCACTGGTTCTTCTCCATCAGGGACTGAAGGTTCTCAGAGGGTGCCAGGCTGCTGAAAGACCAAGGACCCTTTGGTTGTGAACATGGTTTGTAACAGCACGGAAATCACCTCCAAATTTCCTAAATAATTTATAATGAATATCCCACAATGGTATGGGTTGGAAGGACCTTAAAGATCTTTTATTTCCAACCTCCCTTCCATGGGCAGGGACACCTTCCACTAGCCCAGGCTGCTCCAAGCCCCATCCAGCCTGGCCCTGGACACCTCTATAATATAGGTTGAACCTCCAAATACAGGTTAAACTGCATGTACTGGGTTTTGAAGCATCCTCAGAAGACAACAACTACACAATCCATCTCCTTCCTGCATTTGGTGCTTTTAAGAACAATGGGGATGGAGGTGCCCTACATTTAGGGGTAGAGGGGTGAATAAGAGTCATGAATGGGTCTGAGAAATGTTTACTTAGGACATGTTGCCTGGTTCCTCTCATATTTCCTGCAAGGGATGTTTGCAATCTTAAGAGGTTTGCTACAAAGTGAAATGACCTGTGGAATTCCAGTAACCACAACAAAAAGAACAAAAAGAGAGGAAAAAAAGCAACCAGTTTGCTCTCCCCTCGTTCCACAGCACCTCCTGGAGCAGCAGAGATCCAGAGGCTTTTCTGTGCCAGACACCAAATACACTGAGCACTGAACAACAAATCTTACTTGATAGACACAGGGAGGGTCCCTCCATGGGCCTGCAGCAGCAACACCTGCAGCTCTTGGACCTGGAAAGGCAAATAATTCCTGCTTGTAAATCTCTCCCATAAACTAACTTGATGGTTGAAGGAGCATCATTCAGATCCCTGGTCTTTCTGAGTCACATGCTCCATAATTCTGTTTTACCACTGCCTGAGGAAAGCAGCCATGGTGCTCCAGAATTTCAAGTAATTCACTCCTAAAACAAAAGCTGCCTTCTTTTCCCTCTGGAGTGAGCAGAGGAACACTCTCACTTCCCACTCCATGCTGGGCACAGGCAGGAAATGTCACAAAGGCACCAAACCATCACTGTATTTCTAATTTCACCTTTAGCCTGGTCAGGCAACGATTTGTCGAGTGAAAGGGAATGCAAATGCAAATCACACCACCACCACCCTTTTTGTCTGGCATTGAATGGCTGCTGTAACATCACAGAAATGCTCTTATATTCTCTTTCCAGCACCCAGAGAAATGCACATTAAATATGTTCTGCACACTTGGTGTGGTTGGGCACCCTGTGCCTTTCCTTGCTGGTTCCTGAGCTCAGAACTAAGAGGACAAACCCTCCCCCAGGAGGAAGCCCCACAGCACCTGCTGCTTGAGCTGGTGCAGCTCAGCTGCCTGGGGATCCACGTTGACAATGGGTTTGTTCTTGATCTTCCTGGCCCTGTCAGCATAACGCAGAGTGTTCAGGGTCTCCTCCAGGTTGGAGTCTGCTGGGCTCACACAGGCAATCATCAGGGTGTGGCTGTTCCCTCCCAGGGAGTCTGGAGAGGAAAACAGGGGATAAGCAAAGCTTCCAGAGAGTGAGAGTGGGACACACCATCATCAGGACACTAAACCCCCCCCGAGTGCATCCCCAAAATACAATATCCAGCTGTAGGTTTGGGTCACTGTCATTACTTTCTCCTCTGCTCAGTCAGTTCTGTATTAGAGAGGTTTATGGAAGACCAAAGTCATGTCTCAGCTCTAAACACCAAAGACTTCACCTCAGAAGCCCCACTAATATCACTGCCCTGATAAGTAATTCCTTTATACCATTTCTGGCCTAGTTCTTTCAGGTTTTCCCCTCCCTTCTCCCACTAATAACATTCAAGACCTCCGTGAATATCCAGACATCAGAATTCTCTTCAATTTAAGGAATTATTGGCTAAGAACTGCATGGCATTTCCTCCTTCAGTTTTACACTAACACACATTGGCTACTTCAAGCTACTGATCAGAAAAAAGGGCCTCACATGCAGCAAAATCCAGTTTTTAATTAAGGACTCTCAGCTATGGAAAATACTGAAGAGCTTTTGTACCAAATTATTTAACTACCATAAACATCCCAGTAAGTTAATTACCAAAGCTGTGCCCATGTGAAAGGTTAATTCAGATAAATATATTTAAATATCATCATAACTATTGAAAAGTAAGTACCACAAAGACCAGATATTCAGACTAAGAAGCAAATCAAACATGAGGCTCCCAGGGAAAGCACAGACAGCTTGAGCTTCATTCTGGCTGTGATATCATCCAGTAAGTTGCTATAATTAAGGTACAATAATAGATCTCTGCTCCCAGACTTGACTTCTCATCTTCCCCACCAAAAATATGCTCTGAATATGTCTCCTTTCCTCCTGTCATAGAAACTGCAGGAAAGCAGGACTCATTTAGGAGCTCATCTCACTGCATTTGCAACCTAAAAATAAAGAGTTCAGGAGAGGTCTGGCTTCAGGGAGAAGAGGACTTAAATGAATCCCTCTGCCAGCAGCAGCTCCTGCTCTGAGCTGTGGTTTGGTGGCTCTTGAGTTTTCTCCTGCTTTGTTTAAGGTGCATCATGTTATTTAAAACACAGATTTAGGCTTTGTCATCACCTGTCTCTTACCTTGCAGCAACCTTGTCAACTTGGAGTCTCTGTAGGGGACAAACCCACCCTTTTTGTTCTCATCCCCAAGAGCACTGATGACGTTCCCCAGGGCGAGGAGGCCTTTGTTGATGTTGATCCCTGCAAACAGATCCCAGTGAGCAGAGCTAAAAACTGCTCATTTCCTGCCCTCAATAAAATGTAAGAAGGTTCAAAAAGGGCATTGCAAGGGTTGAAGAACTGCTTTGCTCTTTTATTATCCTCAAAGTTACTAGAAACCCAGGCTCTGCTGACCCTTTGCCTACAGACCTTCTTTTAGTCTGTCTCCCTCAGCCTTGGTCTTCTTCTGCCTCTCAGAGCCAGCAAGATCCACCAGGTGTAGTTTGGAGTGAAAACTGCAGTTCCTGTGGCAGAAATACATTATTTTACTCTCTCAGTAAAGTGCAGTCAGGAAAGGAGCAGCCCAGGAGCTGAAATACCAGAGACAGACACAAAACAACTGCCTCGAGTAGCTCAGAGTAGGACCAGGAGTGGGATTATGGAATTTTTGGCAGGCAACTCCCAAGAGCTGCTGGGAGTGGCTGCACAATCCCACTCACTTGTCATTTTTCTTCTTCTGGTCGATGCAGATGGTGAAGATGGCATGGGACCGTGAGGACTGGGAGTTCATGGCTGTGGATCCCACTGTCCTGGCATTGTTCCCTTGCTCCAGGCAGGACACAGTGTCTTGGGCACAGGTGACATTTCTTTCAGTTAACCCTACAATCTGTAGCCAGGAAAAAAGCATTATGGATCTTCTCCTTCCTCTTCATCCCAGCTTAGTCCAGAGAAATCCTCCTCCACCTCAGGCTGTACCAGACCAGGTGAGCTCCCTTCCCAAGAATGTCTCACCTCAAAAGGCCTGAGGTGGTTTTTCCCAGGAAAAACCTGTCCTGAATTTTACATCAGTGACATGAAGTCACATCATCATCTCTCCTACTCCTACACCCTGCCCCCAAGCTCCTGTACCTGCCTGAGAGCCTGGGATCCATGGAGAAATCCAGAGCTGCCCCCAGGTATCCCAGGGCAAGCTGGGAGCTGAAAGTTGTGCCAGTCCCAGGCAGAGGAAGGAAAAAACTGGCTGCTGGAGTGGGGATTTGTGTGGATAAAGTGGTGGGGAGACAGCTCTCAGGGACACAGGTCCCAGAGGGGATGAGCAGTAGGGGCTGGATGTGCTCCTTGGAAAGTTGTACTTTCCCTGAGGGCCCATTTCCCTGTATCCCAGTGCTGCTCCCAACACATGGATGAGCCACATCCCAGTGCTTTAGAGATGACAGAGAACTACACATAAAGCCAATGGATGGATCCAAGTTTCCAGCTTGACACCCAACATCCCCACTGCAAACTGCAGCTGTCAGGGAAGGACAAAGGATGATGGGGTTTAACTAAAGCCATCTGAGCAAAGGCAAAGGATACAAGTTTAACCACAAAACAGGGACCCAGAGGAAGCAGCAGCACAAGGATTCTCTGCACTGTGCTATAAACACACAGCTGGACAAAACTGCTGAGAAAATCTCTGGGGCACTGGAAGTTCCCCCTCAGGATCCCCTTTTTGCACGTTACATCTGCCACGTGAGGAGCACGAGGGCAGCAGGGATTGGAGTGGAGGGACCCCAAGGACAACCACCTCAGACATTCACCTCAAACACCCTTCAGAGTCAGAGCAGCATGTGCAAGTGGCTTTGTCATGAACATCAGACCCTCTTGGTGTTGTCCTGAGTGAAGTTCAGGCTCAGGAGCCCAGTTTTGAGAGCAGGGAGTGGCCGTGCTGATTCCCTGGGCAATGTTCAGGGAGTCAGGCAGTTGTTTCACCAACACACTCCTCCCCAGCCCTGCCAGCCCCTCATCCCCCAGGGCAGCAGACCTTGATGCCCTCCTTGGGATCCTCTCTGATGCTGATCTGGGAGGAGCGTTCCCTCGAGGGGCACAGCAGGTCCAGGATGTCCTCGTTGTAGATCTGGAACAGCACAAGAGCAGCTCAGTTACCAGCCTTGCAGGAGAACAACCCACCAGAGAAAGGGGTAGTGATGCTGAAATCAGGGCTAATCTGGCATCACATTCTACTCATGTCACCTTTAGAGAAAAATACGTTTGGTAAGACCCAGTTTCTGGAGCCTTAGGTGTTGATTTAATCAGTATTACTTGGAGGAGGAGGCCCCAAAGCTCACTTAATTCAAAACTTGATAATAGTTTGAGAACCAAAACTTTTACCTCGAGATAAGAAACTTTGAGGACGAATTCCCAATCCTGCCTTTGCTGCTTCTCCTCAAAGAGCAGCCTGATGACCCTTGGGATGACCCCCACGCTGGGCTCGTGCTCCTGGTTGGCCGTGTAGGTGCCTCCCATGGAGTAGGTTTTCCCAGATCCGGTCTGTCCATAGGCCAAGACAGTGGCATTGTATCCTGGGGGAACAAAGGGCTCAGGATCAGTCACGTGGGGACCACAGGAGACTTTGAACAAAGCTGGGAAAACCATCCTTCCAGAAAAGTGTCAGTTCACACTGAATCCATGCACAGTCACAGTCAATGAAAATGTCAACGAAAAGCTCTTCAAAACACAGATAAAATGATTATTTCATCTCTTTTTAAAGACTGGCTGTTGCTTTACTAGAGCTGGTCAGAAACAGCACAAGTTCTGCCATCCACTGTCACCCACTGCAGCACCAACAGCTCCTGGGATGGGCTGAGTATCAATTCACTGTGTTATTCTCAAAGATGGAGAGACTTTTTACAAGGGATGGAGGAAGAGGAAAGGGGGAATAGCTTCCCACTGCCAGAGGACAGGGTGAGATGGGATACTGGAAGGAATTCCTCCCTGTGAGGGTGGTGAGGCCCTGGCACAGGTTGCCCAGGGAAGCTGTG